>NC_062207.1:1913427-1920927 GCF_912470025.1 Vespa velutina
TTTCTCTCTCTCTCTCTCTCTCTCTCTCTCTCTCTCTCTCTCTCTCTCTCTCTCTCCCTCTCTTTTCACACACACACAGAAATAGGTGAAAGGAGCTATGTATTTTTTTATCCAGAAAGTAGAGCTTGTTGATACCCAAAAAAGAAATTTTCAAATGAAATTAATATGGCCAAAGAAATTTTTTCTCTTTTCCTCTTCGTTTCTACGTTTTTTTCATACTTTTTCCTTTTTCCTTTTTCTTATTCTTTTTTTTTTCTTTTTTTTTTTTCTTTTTGTAAAATTTTAATAATGATATTTTGCATTTTAAATCTGCACGAATATTATTTTGTATAATTTTATAATATTTTTTATAAATAACGATTTCTTTATTGTTTTCTTTTATTGTTATTTTATTATTATTATTTTTGTCATCATCACTGTCAGTATAAAAGTAAAATTCGATGTTTAAAATAATTTCGATATGATATTTCTTTGACTTATACATATTTTTTCTTATATATATATATATATATATATATATATATATATATATATATATATATATATATAAGGAAAAATATCGTCGTTGGAAATGATGACTATTTTTATAATATAATCATTGATTTCTTTCCGTTTTTTTTTTTTTTTTTTTAATATTATTATTATTATTTAATTATTATGATAATACTAATAAAAGTATTATTAGTAGTAATAGTAGTAATAGTAGTAATAGTAGTAATATATGAAGATAATTTTTTAAGAAATGACTCTTCCCTCTTTGCATACATACATACACAAACACGCACTTGTGTAAATTAAAACAAAAAAAAAGAAAAAAGAAAAAAAAAGAATTATACAATGTCGAAATAACATAGAATTTAATTTTGATTACAGAAAGTAACGCCATCGGGGATCCAAAAAAGAAAAGAAAAGAAAAAAAAAAAAAAAAAAAAAAAAGAAAAAGACAAAAAAAAAATAAAAGAAAAGAAACAGGAAGAAGAAAAAGGAAGAAAATACGGAAAATAAAAGGGAGACAGAAAGAGCACTAGCAACGAACAATAACAACAATAACAGCAACAACAACAACAGCAACAACAACAACAGCAATAGCAACAGCAACTTTTAAGTGTGTTCGCGTGTGTCTTATTTTATTTTATTTTTTTTTTCCTTTTTTTTTTTTTTTTTTTCTTGTTTCTTTTTTTCTTTTTCCAGTCGTACTCGTAGTCTATTACACAATATTTCAGAAAAAAGATATATATATATGTATGTATATATATATATACGTACATGCATATATGCATGAACACATACGTACGTACGCAACATATATATATTATCGCGTAGAAGTACGACATGAGTCCTGTTGTAGGAGCCGCTACGAGATTGACTAATCGAATAAACGGCAATTAGGAATACGTCGTGCTAACGACGCACGACGTATCGAACGATCTCTTGATGGGAGGACGTAGAAAAAGACGAAGATTGGCCACGATCGAGAAAGGAGGAGTATTAATAATAATAACTGTGCTAGTGGTAACAGTCGTCGTTATTCTTTTTCTTATTATTATTCTTCCACAATTATTTGAATCGACATTGTCGTCATTGTCATCGTTGTCGTCATCATTGATAATAGATTCGTCGAAGAAATCAATGAACAAAGTTTCTACGTCAACAAGAAAGACAACAACAACAACAACAACAACAACAACAACAACAACAACAACAACAACAATAGCAAGAAGAAGAACAACGACAACGATAAACACATCTATAATATCATCGGATCGTCCTATCGATGGATTTCAAATGATTAAAAAATCTAACGAAGAAACGTTCGAGTTTTTGACTCGAAAAACGTCGCAATTATTATTATTATTATTATTATTATTATTGACTTAAAAGTTCGCGTTCATCGATAAATAATTTAAATGGTGTAATTGAGACAAGGATGTACTCGAAAGATCACTTTTCTTAATATATATACATATATATATATATATATATATATATATATACATATATACATATATATATATGTATATGTATATGTGTATATATATATATTAAGGATCCATCATCGAAGAGAAAGAGAAAGATAGAGAGAGAGAGAGAGAGAGAGAGAGAGAGAGAGAGAGAGATCTTTTTTGGTCACGTTGAAAGGGGAGGAAAAAAAGAAAGGAAGAAAATATGTATTCCTCAGGGCGCATGCGCAGAAAGGAGCATAAGCTCGAGAGTAGTATCATCAGTGACACTATTGACGATAGTAGTAGTAGTAGTAGTAGTAGTAGTAGTACTAGTACTAGCAATAGTATTAGTCGTAGTAATAGTAGCAGCAGCGGTAGTAGTAACAGCAATTGGAAGAAGAAGACGTCGTCGACGACGACGATAACAACATCGACGACGACGACGTCGACGACGACGACGACGACGACAACGACGACTACGACGACGACGACGACGACGACGACGACGACAAGGAGTACAACAAGCATCAGTGTTACACTTGCCGATCAGCAGCGGGCCTGTTGTCAACGTTGTTGTTGTTTATCGTCGAGTTTGATTAACAAGTGTAAAGAGTATAACATTGAAAACGACGTAGACTCAATGAGAACTTGTGTTCTTTGTGAAAGGTTACATGGATCATCGTTGTACGATCGAGATGATCTCGGTCGGATCGACGATCGTTTTCCTTCTCTTCCTATTCCATCATCATCATCATCTTCTTCCTCTTCTTCATCTTCATTATTATCATCATCATCCTCGACGTCGTTGTCATCATCTTCTTCTTCTTCTTCTTCTTCCTCCTCCTCCTCCTCCTCCTCCTCCTCATTTTCCTCTTCTTCCTCCTCCTCGTCGTCGAAATATTTTAATTCGTATTCGAAGCCGAAGTATTACGAAGTTTCGTCGAAGAGGATTAGAAAGGAAGATAAGTGGATAACGGGGGAGAATAATAATTGTTGGATCGATAATCCTGGACAAAATTCGAGATTGGCCTCGAGTGTTGTACGGTGGACGAAGAATTTGTGTTATTGGAGACTAGCTTTCAGTATTGTCATTTTCCTAGCTCTCAACTTCCCGCCTACTACTTTGGCCGGTTTTCAAGGGAAAACCTCGATTGGTAACATCAAGAAAGACGGTGGTGAGTATATTTATTTATTTATTTATTTTCTTTTTTTTTTTTTTTTTTTTTTTTTTTTATTTTTTTTTTTATTTTTTTTATATAAATCTCCGATCGATTTTAGATGAAAGTGATTTGAGATTTGTTAAAGCTGATGCGATAGAAGGGTGCGATATCATAATGAATACAATAGCTTATTATTTATTTATTTATTTATTTATTTATTTATTTATTTATTTATACACGTACGCACGCACACTTTTTTTTTTTTTTTTTTTTTTTTTAGGACTTATCTAAATATTTTATTTAATATTAAAGTATTAATAAATTAGAAGTATGATCTAATTGCACCGTAATATTTTATGAATAACAATGTTAATAAGTGTCATGTTTGTCAAATGATAACTACGTGTTATTTATATTGACAGATCGACAAAATCTTTATTTTATCTCCATTAAATTATTGAATAAATTTCATTTTTACCCCTTCTCTTTTTTTCTGCTCTTGAAATATTACAACTATCATCGTGTTTTTACGAATCAAAAACAGGTTTTCAGTGTTATCTACAAGTTTATGAATATTAATTTATAAATATTTTTATATAAAATTATAAATTATTCACGACTTTTCATGTGATTCATATAAAAAAAAATGTAATGAATCTAATAATATATATATATATATATATATATATTAATTTATTTATTTGTTTATTTATTTTTTAATTTATTCGATAATAAAAAGAAAAAATATTGCATAAAATTATATAAAATTATATTGCAAAATAATAAAAAATAAGAACGATTTATATTATATATGTATATGACTTCATTTTTTCTAAATTTTGAATTATTAGCAATAATTTTTTTTAAATTTTTAATACTACACTTATCGGATTTTGGACACAGATATTAAATCTATTTGTCTTAATGTCCACTTCCGTTAGAAGCTTATAATTATAAATAAATAAAATATAAACCAATTGCTTTATTATATATAGACATGTAGATATTTGTTTAATTATTAATTTTTATTAATAACATTCGAGGATACGTTTGTATAATTTTATTATAGTACAACGTATTTCTCGATATTGTAAAAATTGTTTTTTTTCTTTCATTTATTTATTTATAATTATAATTATTATTAATATTATTATTATTTGCAATTTGATCGAATTGGAATGAAAATGAATTATAAAAATGAATTATTAACAAACGTTGCATTAAATGATCAATAAATATCATATGAAAAGATTATGTTAATCGTATATTTTCATTTTTATTATTTATATTATTTTGAAATAATGTAAAAAAGAAAAAAAAAAGGATTTAAAAAAAAATTACTGAAATAAATTATCGACAAACAATATATATCAAATTATTAATAAATATAAATAAATAAATAAATAAATAAATAAATATTATTATTATGTTTATTATCGTTATTCTTCTCTAAAAAAAAAAATCTGTTTAGAAGAGAATTTTTATTTGAAAAAAAATTTTCTAAAAATTCAAAAGAGAAGAGAGATTAAGAGAAAGCGAGATAAAAGATACGTGAAGTGATTTAAGAGAAAGAGAGAGAGAGAGAGAGAGAGAAGTATCACGCGATACGGCGAGGTCTAGGCCGACATTATACCATTGAGTCGACAAAACGATCTCATCCGGTTTACGAAATAATACAACTCTGAAGCTGAAGATCTATGGATCTTATCTCGTGTTACGATTAAATCCTACGATCATAATTTGATCATAGACAATCAATGATAGTCGAGAACGAATGATCGTCGTATAAAATTAATTACTTATTTTATTTTATTTTATAATTTTTTTTTGTTTTTTGTATATAACTCTTATCAATCAAATCAATCTCATATACGCAAGTACACAATTATATACTCAAAAAAAAAAAAAAAAAAAATATTTCAAATTTATTATTGTAAAAACAAACCATATCTTTTTACTACGTATATACAATATATACATATATATATATATATATGTAGTAGAGAGATTATATAATATATAAGAATATAATTTTCATTATACATTAAACAAATTTTATATATATATATATATATATATATATATATATATATATATATATGTATCTACATATATAGATACACACGTATGTAATCTATTATGAATCATTTCATAAATGATACTGATAAATAACATACATGTACGCGTACGCACATATACATACATACGATCACACACATTCATATATATATATATATATACACATACATGTGCAAAGCGAGAATGTACACGAATAAAAGCAGTAGAGAAACGATAAATTGAGATGAGAGTATCTTTCACGTTTCCACGAGAAGATGCTTCGTGTCCGGCTTTTATCTTCGCGAAGCGGATTCCATGGGTAGCTACTACGTGTACCATGGGGATTGTCTGGAGAATTTCGAGCGAATTAAATCAGATCGTCGTCGGTGCTCTTTTTCTCTTTCTCTCTCTCGCTCTCTCGCTCTCTCGCTTTCTCGCTCTCTTTCTCTTCCTTTCTCTCTCTCAGAAATTCCTTTGAATTAATCCGTGCGTTCTACGTGGAGAATCGTGAGAAAAGGAAGTTCTTACTTAAAAATGATAAAAAAAAAAAATAAGATTTATTTCCTTCGTTCCATTATTTTTATTATTATTATTATTATTATTATTATTATTATTATTATTATCATTATTTGTATTATTATTTAAAAATCGTTTTCAAATACTCGTTTAATAATTTCTTATTTTTTCTTTCTCTCTTCTTCTTTTTTTTTTTTTTTTATTATTATTAAGACGATCGATCAAAATACCTGATTAAAAAAAAAAAAAACAAAAAATAAGAAGGAAAAATACATTGTATTCCAATAAAAAGAGAGAGAGATAGAGAGAGAAATGTTAGAGATTTGATATAAATATCGAAAATTTCAATATTGAAGTATTAAAATAGAAATATTAAGAAGTATTAGAAAAAAAAAAAAAGAAAAATTAAGACAAAAAAAGTACGAATTTATTAGATATGAATTAATTATATTCAATCACGATTGATATCTATAACTCTAATTACGGAAACTATTCGATACATTTAATAATAATGATCATTCAATTAAGAAACGAAAAGAAAAGAAAAAAAGAGAAGAATAAGGGGAAAAAAAATTAAAAAAAAGAGAGAGAGAGAGAGAGAGAGAGAGAAAAAAAAACATTTAATTCCATTTCGTATTGAAAATGTCGATGAAAGATAGAAAGAAATGCACTTCTCGTATAAAGTACAGATTCACGATGACCAATCGTCCGTAACCATTATATATTCATAAAACGCACGTGTTTTAAATCATATCGAGCGTAAAATCGAACGATGGAAAAGGAGGATGGTGATTTTTTTAAGGTGGGGGAGAGGGGAGGAGGAGGGGTGAGAAAGGCGTGGGATTAAATGGGTGGAAGTGAGGAGGAAAAGGACAGAGTAAATCGAATGTAAATTCTACGATCTGTCACTATTATTATCATAGTATCACTGTTATTATTATTATTATTATTATTATTATTATTATTATTATCATCATCATCATCATCATCATCATCATCATCATCATCATCATCATCATCATCATCATTATTATTATTATTGTCGTTAATAGTTTTATAATATAAAACTATACGAAAGTGAATTTAATTATTGATTTATAATTTATAATTTCTTTTTTTTTTTCTCTCTTTTTTTTCTTTTTTCACGTTCATTATCCATATATTCATATTATCGAATAATTTGCTAATTTGTTATGGTTTTTTTTTTCTTTTCTTTCTTTTTTGGAGCCTTTTTTTTCTGTCTTTTTTTCTCTTTTTCCTTTTTTTTTTTCTTTTTTTTTTTTTTCTCTCTTGGGACTTTGGTGTAAACCCATTGCCACGTGTGATATTATCGAATAGAAAAGGAAGAAAATTAATTACACGATTTTGCCAATTTATTTTTTTCTTTTCTCTTGTGTATTTTTATTTATTCATTTACTTATTTATCTTTTTCTTCTTTCTTGGTTTTTTTTTTGGTCTTTTTTTTTCTTTTTTTTTTCTCGTTTTTTTTTTCTCTCACATACCAAATTGTATGAGTTTAATTTTGAAACCGAACGAAAGCGAAAGAACAAGGAAAATGTTAATTTATATATTCCATACCCGTTCTATTTTTTTTGGGTTTTTTTTTTGGATTTTTTTTCTTCTTTTTTTTCCTTCTTTTTTTTTTTTTTTTTTTTTTATTCTTTCCTTACAGATAATTATATTTTTCTCTGGAAAATATTTTTGAATATTTAAAAGAAAAAAAAAAAAAAAAAAAAACAAAAAAAAAAAAAAAAAAAAAAAAAAAAAGAAAGATCAAGGACGACAGACGCGTAGAACGAAATCGAAATTAACTGCGTCTTCGT
>NC_062207.1:1926639-1934139 GCF_912470025.1 Vespa velutina
AGAGAGAGAAAGAGAGAGAATGAGAAACTGATAGAAAAGGAAAGACAAAGAGAGATAGGAGTCTGCAATTAAGATAAAGAAGGGAATAAATAAAAAGATAGAAAGAGAGAGAGAGAGAGAGAGAGAGAGAGAGGAAATATCGAAATGAATTAATCAAATGAAAGAAAGAAAGAGACGGGAAAGGTGATAAATATGAAAGACAAAGAGAGAGAATCGAATGATGGGAGTTTATAATAAAGAAAGAGATAGGAGACAGAGAGACAGAGACAAAGAGAGAAAGAGAGAAAGATAGAAAGAGGAAAGAGAGCAATGAAAAATAAGAAGAAGCATATTCCTCTCTCTCTCTCTCTCTCTCTCTCTCTCTCTCTCTCTCTCTCTTTTCTTTACTCGCTGATTGTGAGAGAGAACTCTCCTGAGAGCGGGTGGCCTTGAGCAGGTCATCACCTCCGGCCGGTGATGCTGCGCCGGTGATGTTGCTGCCCAAGCTGGACCATCTTAACTTCTTCTTACTCCTTGAACCCTCTCTCTCTCTCTCTCTCTCTCTCTCTCTCTTTCTCTCTTTTTCTCTCTCTTTCTCTCTCTTTCTCCTTTTTTCTTAACATCCAAGAGAGCACGACGACACTCGTTTCTCCTCCTACTTCCCAATTCTCGTTTCCTCTTTAAATTTTTCTTTCATATATAATTATTATTTTTCATACAATTTCCCAATGAAATTCGACTGTATTATATTGTATCATTATTATTATTATTATTATTATTATTATTATTATTATTATTATTATTATTATTGTTTTATTTGTTATTTTCATTTTGCATATTTTTCTACTTGTTTTTATATTTATATAATTTATAAATTAATTTTATAAGTTAATTTTTCTTTTTTGTATATTGAAAAAATAATTATTGAATTTTTCAAACATACTCGATAAACGTATTATTAGTATTGAAATATAAAATGATCGTACTTTTATTTAAATACAAAGATAAAATTTTTATATTAATTATCGACACGACTTTGGAGTAATTAAAAATAGAAAAAAAAAGAAAATAATAATAATAATAATAATAATAATAAAATTGATCATTAAAATATTGAAACTTTTCAATGGAAAATAATCAAATATAAAATTTCAAATTATAATATTACTTATTAATGTAATCTTATAATAATTAAAATATGAACTGGACAAACAAACAAACAAACAAATAAAAAATAAATATAATGGACACAACTCACACACACACACACACACACACACACACATATATACATAGACAAAGACAGACAGACAAATAGACAGACATAATAAAATATTATTAAATTGATGAATAATTTTGTATTGAAATTTTAATGTCAATCTAAAAAAAAAAAAAAAAAAAAAAAAAAAAAGTAATCGAATGCTCGAAGAAAAAAGGAGAAAAAAAAAAAGAAATCACGTTTCTAAACACGGACTAGATATTTATAGTAACTATATGATAACAGGATTAGATTCGACTTACAATGGAAGCTACATACGTAAATTTGAGATAGGTGACACTAACAAGGTAATCGAGTTTTGTATCTGCAATGTAATCTTACTTCTTGTAACTCTACTCTCATTTCTTCGAAATGGAATAATCCAAAAGGGGTCAATGTTTACGACGACCCTGTAATCATTTCAACCTGTCACGATTAATTAATCAGAATGAAAACGGAGGATTTAATTTGTTGATAGGATAATTATTTAGATACATTAGATAATAATATTTCGATTGGAATTAGATTTAAAGGGGGGGGGGAGGAAAAAGAAAGAAAGAAAGGGCCAAACAAAGAGAGAGAGAGAGAGAAATAATTTCTTCGTTCTCCTTACATTCATTGACATTTTTTCTAACAATTTTCTTTTATTTTTTTTTTCTTTTTTATTTTTACTCTTTCTTTTTTTTTCTTTTTTTCGTTTTTTTTTTCTTTTTTTTTTTTTTGAATTAATAATTAAACGAAATCAAACAAAACAGAACGATTTATATTCATGTGATTTATATTAAATATAATTTTTTTATTAATTAATCATTCGAACGGCCAATTTTAATGAAATCGTAATTAATAATATTCATAAGTCTTATTCATAAATTTGTTTTGTATTAATTATTACTAAACAATAAGCTTAATAATTCTTTAATTTTTTTTTCCTTTTTTATTTATACGTTTTATTTACGATCGATTATATTCTCCATGAATTTGTAGATATTTTACATTTAGAGAATAATTCTGCTGTAACTTTTGAAAGGTTTTTAAAAAGAAAAAAAAAAAAAAAAAAAAAAAAAAAAAAAAAGGGAAAAAAAAGGACAAAAAAAAAGAAAGGGAAAAAAATGAATCTCCCAATGCAGAGTTGAAAGTATTTTTAGTCCTACAAACACACGCCGTCGGTTTTCTTTTATCCATCTAGGGGGGAGGGACTCACGGAGGGACTCGACGATAAAAACAAATGTATTCCGATATAGATTTCTAAAAAAAAAAAAAAAAAAAAACTTCACCCTAATGTTTTCTAATGCTTTGATCGTTATGATCCTATTTTAAAATTGTGTCTTTTTTTTTATATAATGTATGTATATACACAATATATATATATATACACACACACATTTGTTCTTTCGTTCTTTTCAAATATTATTTTTAAATTCCTATAATTGTATGACGGAGGCATTAAAAAAAAAAAAGAAAAAAAAAAAAAAGAAAAATTTCATTCATTTGAATAAATCGATTATTTAAAAAAAAAAAACAAAAAGTAAGAAAGAAAGAAAAAGAAAGAAAGAGAAGAAAGATTGCAGAATTTCGAATAAGTAATTTTCTTTTTTTGTAATAAATAAATAAATAAATAAATAAATAAATAAATCATTTTTTTGTATAAAGAAGATCTAAAAATCTTTCATTTGAAAGTAATTTATAAAAATTCTATTTTAAAATATGTATATATATATATATATATATGTACGCAAGCATGCACGCACACACATCAATTGAAGACATTCACATTTCTCTTAATTAATTTTCTAATTGAATGATCGTAATCGTGTTCATTGACATAATCGGTATCTTAAAAAAAAAAAAAAAAAAAAAAAAAAAAAAAAACAAAAAACAAGAAAAGAAAAAGAAAAAATAAAAAGAAAAAATACGAAGAAAAAAAAAAGGAACGAACGAATCTTTCAATGAAACAACAACTCCGACATAAAAAAAAAAAAGAAAAAAAAAGGAATATTTCTAATTAGCATAAGCGACCAAAAAGAAAGAAAAAAGAAATGAAAAAAAAAAAAAAAAATCCGAAAATATGAAACGACGAAAAGAATAACGTTGATATCGTAATTGGAAAAAGATAAAGAATAGAGAGAGAGTGAGAGAGAGTGTGAGTGAGAGAGAGAGAGAGAGAGAGAGAGAGAGAGAGAGAGAGAGAGAGAAAAGAAATGAGAAGAAAAAGCTTAGAAAACATTTAGATAGAGTAATAAGTTATGATAGGGTATGAAGAAGTATACTATATGCAAGTTTATATTGAATGTTTAATAAAGACAGGTCAAATGGAGTCAACAGTGCAGCTGTGTCTATTAACAATAGGATCAAAATGGTTTCCTTGATTCATTATCGCTATTATTTAAAAACACGTTTCTTCTATTTACTATACTCTTCCGTATTTTTGCTTTGTCCTTTGACAAACGTCGTTTTACACCGTCATAGATTCATTTTTCTTAATTGAAACGTCACTTAGCGAGGATGTACGTACATACACATACACACACACACACACACACACACATGTATACACATACACGCACACGGACGGACACACACGTGCGCGATTTTTTTCTCTTTTTCTTTTTTCTTTTTTCTTTTTTTTTTTTTTTTTTTTTTTTTTTAAATTGATACTCTTTGTTAAATGCCTCCCGACATGAACCGAGAGTTAAATACTCGGCTACGATTTCCAACAATGAAATTTATTAATTTCTATTCATAGATAAACGCATTCGTCGTCGTTGGAAATTTGTTTACATAATGATTATTCTCTTTTTATTCGATTAAATTTTTTTTTAAAAACAATCGATTTAAAAGAAAAAAAAAAAAAAAAAAAAAAACAAAGAACTTTTCTCTACTTACATCTCACATTTTAAATGTGAACGACGATTTTGGAATTAATACGAATTAATTGAATAAATAAATGTAAAAAAAAATTAATATAAAAATAATAGTAATAATAGTAATAATAATAATAATAATAATAATAATAATAATAATAATAATAATAAATGAATAAATAAATAAATGGAACAGATAAATTTATACGAATTTAGTTAAAAGCATACGGCAAATGTATTTAAAAAAAAAAAAATAAATAAATAAATAAATAAATAAAAAGAAAGAGAAACAAAAAAGCAGAAAGAAATAATAAATAATAAATAATAAATAAGTAAAAAATTTCTAAATCTATTCTATTAAATATTTAATAAATGAACAAAACTATAAGAATAAAATAATAATAATAATAATAATAATAATAATAATAATAATTAACAATATTCTATATTAATTTACTATGAGATCAAATATCTAACAAAATGTATATACTATGAGCGTACGATTATCGATGTAATCGATATACAGGGTGGATCAAAAATTCCTAAAGGATATTAAAAATCCATCGGCGAATCGATTTTACAAAAAAAATTCATTATCCATTCTCTTACACAGGAAATATCCCATGCACGTAGGATTTAATAAAGCCGGTCTTGTAACCTTGCGATTCGACGAAAAAAAAAAAAAAAAGAAAAAGAAAAGAAAAGAAAAAAAAAAATCAAAAGAGAAAAAAAGAAAACAAAAAAAAAAAAAGAAAAAGTAGAACGAAGCATAGCAAAGTATTATTTGTGAATTGTTAAAAGAACGATTGAATATTTAATGACAAAAAAAAAAAAAAAAACAATCGTTTTCATTTCCGCCTCTACATTTTCTCTTTTCTGCCCCCTACCCCCACCCCCATCCCCCTGCCTTTTCTTCTTATAGATATTCGTATGTAAAACAAAACAAAAAAAAAACCCTCCTCCACCCCCAAAAAAAAAAAAAGAAAATAAAAAAAGAGAATCGTTATTAATGATTACAGAACGAGATGAAACGAGTCGCCTGAATAGAATCGAAGACTATCACCGGTCGGAGGATATTAAAACGAGCAAGGGTGAGTTTTCTCTGCTTTAAAAAAAAAAAAAACACACACACACACACAAAACAAAACAAAACAAACGAACGAACAAAGAAAGAAAGAGAAATAAAAAAGACGAAAAAACAAAAAAAAAAAAAACAAAAAAATGATTATTACGATCATTGATTAAGGAACTATTTAAGAAAACGAGCCCGAACGATATTACCCTGCTTTAGTAGCTTACAATAACGAGCAACTTGATTGTAGCATTACGCCTTTATATATACATGTAACACACACACACACACACACACACGCATATATATATATATATATATTATTATTATTATTATACTCATATATATACGATTATTCGATTATTACCGAAGCCTCAAGCGTGTTATTAAATTATTGACGAGAGAGAGAGAGAGAGAGAGGGTGGGAGGGAGGGAGGGAGGAAAGGAGGGAGAGAGAGAGAGAGAGAGAGAGAGAGAGAGAGAGGGATCACAGAGCAAACAACGTTTGTTTCGAGATAATTTCAATGGATCGAAATTACTCCCTTTACTGATCACGATGGGAGTACGCCTCAACCTACCACTTTCAATTGTAAAATTAAATCTATATTGTTCGTATAAATAATCATTGATATAATCGAAATTAAATTCTTACCTTATCGAAGGAATTTGTTTAAATTAAATTAGATTTTAATTGAATTGAATTGAATTGAATTGAATTGAATTGAATTGAATTGAATTGAATTGATAAGCGAAAGGAAAAATAAGACGAAAGCAATCTGAAAATTTTTCTCAAATGGAAATCAATTGGAGAGTTATAAGGAATGTCTGTAATTAAATATTTAACATTGAGGAAAGTAAAAAAATAAAAATAAAAAAAGAAAAAAAAAGAAAAATAAAAAGATACGAAGATCAGGAAGAAGAGAAATGTAAATTGAAAAATCTGTAATCGAAAGTTCTTCTAGAATTAAAAAGCAAGAAAAGAGAAAAAAGAAGAAGAAGAAGAAGAAGAAGAAGAAGAAGAAAGAAAGAAAAGAATAAAAAGCTATTGGCAAATCGACGAGAAAATAAAAATTAAAAATCTCAAATTAAAACTTCGAAAACAAGGGAGAGGAGGAAAAAAAAAACAAAAACAAAAGAAAAACAAAAAAAAAATGAACAAATAAATAAAAAACAAAAAGATACGAAAGTCATCAGCGAGAAAATGAAAATGAAAGAAAAATCTGTATATCGAAAGTTCGAAAACAAAAGGCAAAAATCAAAGAATAAGAAGAAGAAAAAGAAGAAAAGAAAAATAAAAAAAAATAGAAAGAGAGAAAAGAAGAAGAAAAAGAAGAAAAGAAAAGTAAAAAAAAAAATAGAAAGAGAGAAAAGAAGAAGAAAAAGAAGAAGAGTAAGGAAAAAGAAGAAAAGAAAAATTACGAAAATCAGTGAAGAAAATGAAGAGAATTGAAAAAAAAAAAATAAAAAAAAAGAATAAAAAACAAATTGTAAAGAAAGGACAAAGTTATGATTATAACTTCGATCAAATTTTTCAATCGTATATAACAAAATGATATTATTTATTATATTGCTCATCGATCGAAATAAAATTAGATAGAGATCGAACTCGTTCAATCTACTAAAATGTCAGATGATCGTTCAAGCGGGATATCGGGCCCGTAACAATGGCGTCAAGCCACAAATAGTTTACCGATTTACGAGCCTCGCCGTCCTTCGGATTTGCCCGGTGAAAGTAACCAAGAATTCGCCCTCGATCGTGTTGCGAACTTCACATTGAGATCCTCTCACGGCGTGTCACGAACTTGCACGAGAACACGCTTAAGAAATCGATACGATCCTTATATACTAATCATTTCGATCCTTAGATCATGATCAACGAGAATATCCTTCGTTAGATCTTAATCTTTATTTTTATCTCTCTCTCTCTCTCTCTCTCTCTCTCTCTTTCTCTCTCTTTCTCTCTGTTTTATTTCCATTTATTTTTTAAGTTGAAAAATTAAAACATCGATAAAGATCTATGAATAGATTTCGATTGAAATTTGATCAGAAAAAAAAAAAAAGAAAAAAAATCCTAAATCCTAATCCGTCCTTAGGATATTTTTACGCTTGTTTGGATATTAGTTTAAAAAAAAAAAAAAAAAAAAAAAAAAAGAAGAAGAATAATTAGAAGAAAAATAGATCCTCCTCAAAATTATTACGAAAAATTGTGAGAATAAATAAAAACAAAAAAAGAAAAAGAAGATCGATCGATCTACAAAATAATCGATTAGGATCAAACTTTAATCCCTTAATATTTCCAAAAGAAACAAATAAAAAAACAATAAATTTGT
>NC_062207.1:1944139-1951639 GCF_912470025.1 Vespa velutina
ACGAATATGGAAGAAAAATAATCGACGTTTGTATTATGGAAAAGTATAACATCGTAATTATGCATGTAGTCCTTTTTTTTCCCTCGTTGGTAAAATTTTTTTCCAAAGGAAAAAAAGAAGAAAAAGAAAAAAAAAAAAAAATATATATATATATATATATATATATATATATATATATATTGCAATTAAGAAAAAAGGAAATAAATACGAAAAAATAATTTCATTTATCATTATCATCATCGTCATTATTATTATTATTATTATTATTATTATTATTGTTATAAAAAAAAAAAGAAAGAGAAAGAAAAAAGAAACTGTTCAAACTCTCATTTATTATTATTATTATTATTATTATTATTATTATTATTATTATTATTATTATAATTATTATTATTATAACAAAAATACAGCCGCATAGCTCTCGATTTAATTTTCGAATGAAAATAATCCATATAATCCTAATAATAATAATAATAATAATAATAATAATAACAATAATAACTAAAAACAAAAAAAAAAAAAAGAAGAAACAAAAAAGAAAAAGAAAAATCGAAGAAAGTTTTCCTCTCGTATGTTAAATTCGAAAACGTCTTGCATTCGTCTCTCCTATGAAAAAGAGAACTTGCATAGGAATTAATGTAAATACATATATACATATGTACATACATACATACATATCTATATATACATACATACATATATATATATATATATATACACGGTGACGCACGTTGTCCCTGATATCGGTACAAATATGGTCCGATCGGCCGTTCACACGAATGCACACCCCCTGTATATATATACATACATACATACATACATACCTTACATGCATACACACATACATACATACATACATACATACATATCTACTAACAGAACATACGTATCTCATTTTAATCATTGACGTTAACGCACCGCGTTCCTGCACTCTCTTATACGCATACATATCGATCATTTAAAAATAAAAAAAAAAAAATAAAAAAAAGAGTGAGAGAGAGAGAGAGAGAGCGATAGCGAGAGCGAGAGATCGAGCGAGAGAGAAAGAGAGAGAGAGAGAGAGAGAGAGAAAACAAACCTATGTTTTCGTTCGAACGCATTCAGAAAATGCATTACTTTTACCAAGGAATTTCTTTGAATCAACCAACCAACCCAACCGATCAACCAATCAACCGATCAACTAACCAATCAAGCACGATAAAAAAAAAAAAAAGAAAGAAAGAAAAAAAATGCATAATACGTTCTGCATTAAAACGCTTTTATTATTTATTGACTTATTAGTTTATGCGTTGTGATTAATTCTTTCACGATTATTATCATAATATCGTAGCTAGAGTAATACGATAATTGTTTATTCGAAAATTTTTACATAGAATTAGATATTAACGTTGCGTATAACTTTCATTATTTTTTCATTACTTTTTTTTTTTTTTTGTTGTTTTGTTTTTTGCTTTTCTTTTTCCCTTTTCTCTTTTTACGTTCCTCAATCGACATGCATATTTTGTCGAGTAACGATCGACGTGTTATTTCTTTTTTCTTTTTTTTTCTTTTTCTTCTCGTCGAGTATCGCTCGAGATTTAATTTTGATCGAGTTCAACTCGATCATTTGATTTAGTCGATCATTACAACACGACGACGTCGTCTTTTAACGAATTATTTGAAATATTCAAATTATTATCATGAAAATTATTGCGAAAATTCCCGATCGAAGGTTTCCTTTCGACAAGGACGAAAAAAAAAGAAAAAAAGAACCTCGGACGTTTAAATGAGTACAGGACAACGAAGAAAAAAAAAAAAAGAAAAAGAGAGAAAGAGAGACGAAGAAACAACAAAGGAAAAAAAAAAAAAAAAAAAAGAAGTGGAACGAAAGATAAACGGGCCCCGTTAAAATGTAACATAAACTCGTTCTTCGATCTTTCAAAAGTCATCTTAAGCAAAAAGAAAAAGAAAAAGACAAAAAAGAAGAAAAAAAAAAAAAAAAAAAAAAAAAAAAAAAAAAAAGAAAGATTTCATAATGATACAAATCCTTCTCCTTCTTTCTATCTTTCTTTCTTTCTTTCGTTCCTTCGAAAGAAGAAGAAAAAAAAAAAGAAAAAGAAAAAAGAAAAAAGAAAAAATGAAAAAGAAGAAAAAAAAGAAAAGAACGAAAGAAAGAAAGAAAGAAAGAAAGAAAAAAATTCCGGCTTCTCCGATTCGCGATTAAAAAGGCTTTAACGCTCTCCTCGAAGACGCGTGTCCTTCGTAGTTCGCACAGCCATCTTTGGCCAAAGAGGGAAGGGCATTTTACTCCTTCCATTATTCCATCCTTCGTTTATTCGCTTACCTGGCTTGCTTCCTTTACTTGTTTGCTTCCTCCTTGCTTTACTTGCTTGCTTACTTGTTTACTTACTTGCTTATTTACTTGCTTGTTTGCTTGCTTGCTTGCTTGCTTGCTTGCTTATTTACTTACTTACTTGGCTTGTGCTCGCTCGCGAAGAACTCGATTCGCAGTTAAAAGCGAATCGTAGGAAGGATTCCCAGGAATGCGAAGATGATAATGCACCGTTAGTTTGCTAATAGCTCGTCTGTACCATCAGGCTCTCTTTGTCACACCTCTTTCTCTCTCTCTCTCTCTCTCTCTCTTTCTGTCTTTCTCTCTTTCTCTCTCTGATACTCGTATCCTTTTCTGATACGTACATATACACGTAGAGAGAGAGAGAGAGAGAGAGAGAGAGATGATAAAATTTTTATCCTTTCAATGTTCTGAGAACCAGGAAATATCACAGCTTCAGAATGTTTATCTCTTAAAATCGTTCGATCGAATCGTACGATCATTTCATAACGGACCTATCCAAGTTTATCGATCTTTATTCGATTATTATTATTATTATTATTATTATTATTATTATTATTATTATTATACTTTTTAAATTTCTCTTCCTTGTTCCTCCGTCCCTTTTCCTTTTCTCTCTTACCTGATCTTTGATTCATTGATTCAGTATTATTCAAAATTATTTTTTGCGTTAACGCCGCCGAATCGTTTCCAATAATGCCAACTGAAATTCTTGAATAGTACGACGATTGATAAGAGATCGTTTTGAGATTACTCAAAAGGTCGAAAGTTTTTTTTCTCCTTTCTTCTCTTGTTCTTTTCTTCTTTTTTCTTTTTCTTTTTTTTTTTCTTTTTTCTTTTCTTTTGTTTTTAATCAACCATCAAACATTTATCAGTCCTCTCGAAAATTTTCGTTTCCCTTCCTTTTTTTTTTTTTTTCTTTCTATCTTTCTTTCATCCATCATGTCTATCGTAATTTTATTAGTTTTAACGATCAAAAAGAAAAAAAAAAAAGAAAAAAGAAAAAAAAAAGGAGAACATTTGAAAAAAAATCCTTAAAAAAAAAAGTATAAATTAATTGTTAAGAACTTATAAAAAATTTTTGTGCACTGAACGTTAATAAAATTCGAACGATTTGTAAATTCGATGAAGCGAAAATTTCTGAGAATATTACCTACACATAAATCACAACCTACGCTTTTAGAGTATTATACTTATATACATATATACATATACATACATACATACATACTATACATATATTTATATATATTTATATATGTGTATATATTTTAATCGTTTCTCTCCTTTCAGATTCGGTAAATGATAGAATGGATAATTGTGGAGGCGGTCAACGGCTGCCCCCAGATGGGGACGAGTTTCCTGCAGCATATCAAGAATTTGCTAATGATAACGCAACCCAACTCGAATACAGATTTCCAACGAATTCATCGACAACTACTATAACGAGCACTACCACGTCCCCGATGGCAACTACAATGACGATGAACAATAACAACAATAACAACAACAACAATAATAATAATAATAATAATAATAATAATAATAATAATAACAATAACAACAACAACAATAATAATACAGAAAACAATAGTTTTCGTTTGTACGAAAATGATAAAAAATCGTTCGCAGTTAAAGACAATTTCAAAGTGCTCGCGAACGACAGCAACAACGTTGTCGGTTCGAGGAGCGATAAAAATAATTATTTTGAATCGGGATTGGATGAAAAATCTGGAAATAGAAATTTCTCCAATCCGATAGGTCATAACAGTCAATCCGAAATGGTATCAACGATTACGAACGGAGAGACAATATTGATTTCGGAAAAGAAAATCGAAATAGCTGCGTATTATCATAAAGATCTACCAACTATCGAGACAGAGATAAAAATTCGTAACGAGGAAATTTCTAACGAAGTTCCACCACCTTTACCATTAACAGGTTTAACGATTGAAATTTTATTATTTTGTCAGTAATTTTTTTTTTCTTCTTCTTTTTTTTTTTTTTTTTTTTTTTTTGGGGGGATTAAATCCTCCTGGATCCTAATTAGATAATAATTAAAAAGCGTTATACGATAACGATAATTAGTTCTTGATTTATTTATTTATTTATTTATTTATTTATTTATTTGATTTTTAATTTTAGGTCCACCTAAATTGGAACAAACGAATTCACAGGGTAGAAGCAATAATATCATTGATCATCAACAATCATCGAAAAAGTTTTCATTGAACGTTGATCCATGGAGACAGGATGATAAATCTGAACGATCGGTCAGAGATAAGATCGCAATGTTCTCATCGCAAAGTAGCTTGGATGCACCTTTGTTTCCTAACAATGCGATAAACATATCAAACGTAACCGGTAATGTTAGGAAATTGTCGAAATATAAATCGAGCGAGGATGTATGTAACGATGATAAAACATCGAATCAAAAGGAAAGGATTTCATTCTTTTCTGATAGAACTCAAAGTTCCTTCGATCTTACCGATTCTTCCAAATGTTTTTCCCAAGAAATTGTTACACCCTGTAATAAGAGATATCCTGGTAATATCAAAATGGCGACGACTACGATGACGGCGGGTACGGGGATAGGAGTGGCGACTGTATCACCAATATCATCATCATCATCGTCACCACCACCCGTACCACAAAAACCAACGATGACGATGACTACTACAAATGATACAAACAATTATCTTACATCGTTAACAACAAAATCATATTCCACGTCTGGTACAATCCCATCCACGCCTGATAATAATATACAATGTACAACGAAATTATATTCATCGTTATTGAACAATCCAATATCCGTTAATCCAATTAAAACAACGTCGACGCCAATTTTAACTCGTGCAACAAGTTTCTCAGGATCAAGTTCATTCGCACAAGAACGTACATCGATTAACAATGTTGATATTATTAATTGTAACAATCAAGTGTCAAGAACGAATTCCTTGGCATCAACTTTTAGAAGGAACAGCGAAGATATGAGAAGAACCAGTTTGAATCAATTGATCGAACAGAGAAGACGATCTATCTCAAAGTTACGCGGTTTGGTGATTCCCGAAAAGGAAACTGTAACTATCGAACAGCCGATCGTTGATTTGCCAGAGATTAAATCACGTAACTCCATATTACTCAGTCAGGTTGGTCTAAAAAAAAAAAAAAAAAAAAAAAAAAAAAAAGAAAAAAAAAAAAGAGAGAATAAAGATCATTAATAATATTGATTGATTATTACATTATTTTTATATTGTGATTATATATATATACATATATATATATGTAATTTTTGCTTTTTTTTTCTTTCTTAATTTTGCAGTTACCTAAAGCAAATATACAGGACAAATGGGGATCACAAAGTTCAATAGCAAGTAATACAAGTTCAGCGAGTGTCCCGTTAAAGGCTACGACATCTTTCAAAATGCCAGCACCTCAGATAAATTCAAAATATTCGCCAGCTTTTAAAAGGAAAAGCTTGACGGTATATGGTTCATCCGGTAATACGATTAATTCTTCCGCTTATACGACGAAAAATTCACAAGGAAATAATCCAATTGTAAATGCTGGAGGTAATAATAACATATCGGAACCTCCTAAAAGTTTAGAAAGTATTTGTAGTCCGACGAGAAGCGATTATAGTTTTGAATATCTATCGGCAAATAATTCGCCAGACGTTTTACGTGGTAGATCGAGAATCAATGGACCGAGAAAAACGCGTAATGATTATGACGATTCCGACAATGATTCGGCAGTTAGTAGCTCTCAGAGTAGTATATCACGTGGTTTCAGTCCACCAATGTCACCTGTTCCATCGGAAAGATCTACGGTATCATCTGAAAGATCATACGTTTCAACGGAATTGAATTATCAACGACGTTCATTCATCATAGATACCTCGAATAAAGCTTATGTTAAGACTGAAAATGAAACGATAAATAATACGGAACAATATAATGCCAGAGGAAATATTCTCAATAACGAAAGAACATACGTCTCGTCGGAAAGATCATCATCGTCTAGCAGTAGTAGTACCAGTTCTAATCCACGTTCACCTCAGCCAATAGATAATACAGCCAGAAATTCACAAATTCCTCAAAGGCAAACATTGAGAAGATCAAATAGTACAGAAACGAATTGTAGTACCTCATCTACCTTGACATCGGGTTCACAGGCCAGCGCTGAATCTTTATCAAGAAGAGTACTCAAGCCGCAAAGCGTTGAAGCGATAAATAGAAAAAATATATTGGCAAGTGCAAGATGTAGAAGTGGTAGAGACTTGAATGGTTCACCATTAATCCAAAGAAAATTTACCGATGAAGAGGAAACAAATCCTGAAAATAATGGAACCATCAGAAGGAAAAATAATCCTAACAATGGTGTCCAAGTTAAACAGGATATTAAAATAGCTTATATTGAAGTTACCGATTCCTTCTTAGAGGAGGATGATGATCAATTACAGAGGAAAATCGAAGAACCTAAATTACCACCTAAAAGAACCATCATTACACCGGCCGTGAGACCACCAAAATCAGAAATGTTAGAACCTTCTAACGATTTGAAGAAATGGGTTAGAGCAGAGGCAAAAGCTTTGGCTAGATCGGCGGCAGAAGAGAAGTTAGTTAATACGATGGAAAAGGTCAATCCGGTGACCTTGAAAAGTCAAAGCAGTGTATCACGTGGTACAACGAACGAATACAATTCCAATGATATAACCTTGAAAAATAGGTCTGTTCAAAAGGAAACCGAAGAAATTTCACAAGAAACTATGAAACAAAGGTGTAAAGTTGGTTCACCAATAAAAAAGACGCAGGATGATCAAAATGATCTATTGACTATTCTAACAACTAGAAGTAGATCAAGATCGGCTATACATGTCGACGATGTTAGTTTCGGTAGATCAAAAAGTCAAATGAGCTTAGAGGATATATTAAGCGCAAAGGTAGAAAGTCCATCTCCAAAATTGTTAAGAACGCAAAGTATCGAAGGTAGAACAGAAAATGGAAGTGGTCTGTCGTCGCAAAGACCTTTTTCAGAATCAAGGGACATTAATCGTTTTAACAAAAAGACATCAACGAATTCTAATGATACCTGGCGAGAGGATAAAACGTTCATCTCAAAGATTCCAACGTTAGGTAGATCAAGGATCTTTGATAACAATGACG
>NC_062207.1:1956639-1959139 GCF_912470025.1 Vespa velutina
CACAAGCTAATATCTTTACGTAACAGTCTTACCAACGTTATCGTAACAAATGTCTATAAGTAATTTAGGACAAATATTTATAATTTAATAATAAAATATATTTTGTTATTTTTGTGAATATGTAAGTTCTCGTAACGACGACAAATTAGATACATGGAATGATATCAACAAAATAACTGAAATAAATAAAATATTGTTGGTAAAGAAAAAAAAAAAAAAACTAAAATAAAGCGCGAAATTCAAAAACATTGTAAGATTAAATAATAGATATTAATGTTTATATCTATGAATGAACGGATATAAATATCATTTAAACGAATTAATATTCATATACAATTAATAATTCTATTAAAGATTATTGTAAAATATTGAATGAATTAAAAATGTATCTGTATATTTTCCTTGTATCATTGATTTATTTAACAAAATTAAAGAATAATTGTTATTACGATATATTTTATCAGAGAATTAATGATAAAATAATAAAATTTATCGTAAAAATGATTAAAAAAAAAAAAAAAAAAAAAGTATTGAAAATATTTTCGTATGTATCCATATACGTGTACTATATACTGTTGGCTTACATATAAATAGATGCTAAAGAATAATACACAATTTGTATTAGAAATTAAAAATGTTGAGTGTGGTTATTAAAAGGACTATTACGCGATTAGATTTACGAAACTTGTACGTATCCGTAGCATATAATAATTATATATTGGGAATGAAAGGATATCAATCTAAAGAATTAATATTGCCATCTATAACCTCCAAAAGAAATATAATATATAGAAATTTTTCACAAAATGAAAAGAATAAGAGAAAAATAGTTTTACCACAGCTCATACCTGGTCCAACTTATATCACACAATCTTTTTTTAATTTTATTAAAATACAATGGTATGAAATATTTATACCATTTATAATAAAGGATACAGATTTTAATATTAAGGATATTATGGAGTCTGCTAAAAAAGTAAGTTAAATATTATATCAAAATTTATCAATTACAATTTTTCATTTAAAATTATTTTCTTTAATGTAAATCTTATTAAAGATATAATAATAATAAAATTAATTAATAAAATTACTTTTAGGCTGCATCAATGGTATCCATAGCATTATCAAATAAAGATTATGATTCTTTAGAAAATCTTGTAGATGATTATGTATTAGATATCTTAAAATTAAAAGTGAATACATTAACAGAAGAGGAAAGAAAACTTATTGCTATGACAGAAGAAAATATATTATTATGCTTGCCTTATAATATTAACTTCTTAATAGAATCTGAAGGTAATTGAATTGATACAGAAATCAGGATGATTTTATACCTATTAAATAGACATTTTGTTTCATATATATTTTCTTATAGAAAAGAAAACTGTAGAATTGGAATTTATTATACATTACTCACCAGACATTAATATTAAGGAAGAAATTAAAAACCAGAAGTTTATTCATTTTATAAAAAATGGTCATAAGTGCGTAAGCAATTATATATTTAAACGAGATTATATACAGGACAGGAATACTTATTGGATAATTAAACATCTTAATCACTTTGAAATATATTCAGAGCTAATTTAATAGCTAATTTAATAGCTAAAACCATTATAATAAAAAAAAAAAAAAAGAAAAAAATAAATCATTAGATTGTAGGGAGAAAAAAAGAAGGTTACTTTTTGCAAGATGAAAATATTAAGAAGATTTTTGTAGTTATTTTATGTAATAAATATTTTAATTTACTTTTATTAAGATATCCTATCAAAAAAAAAAAAAAAATGTACGAAAAAAATATAATAAAATATACGAAAGGATAAATCGTATTTTCCGAATAAATACAAAATACGAGAGATATTAATTGAATATTATATAAATCACTTAATAAAAATCTAATTTTTAAAAAATTAAAAGTATTTTATAACGATACCGCTTAAATTTTAAAATCGATATTATAAAATATCTTTGTGAAAAATCTTGAATATAGAAATGTATATTCCGTATCGTCTATACGAAGTAATGAAATATTTTGACCAATCAGAATCAAGAATTATAATTACAAAATCGTCGTCATTAAAGAATCACATATATACGCACATACACATATTATATTAAAATATAAACAACACAATAAAAATTTGTCTGATCTTCCAAATAAATTAAATATTTTCCTGTATTCAAAAAAAAGAGATCTATTTTACCGATAAATTACGTCTTACTAAAACGAAGAAGATGTAATATTCTATTGGTCGTGAGAACGACCAATAGAAATGATCCTAAGCATTTTTACCAATCGGAATCGATTATCGTATTGAAAGAGGGAAAAAAAAAAAAGAATCATCGCTATCGAGATATCACAGACAAACGTGTTCCTTCGTGCGTAAAATAAAGTTTATAAATATATAAATAAATTAAAAGAAAAAAAGGAAAAAAAGAATAGAAAAGGAGAGAGAGAAAAAAAGAAAAGGACCAAAATAAAATTCTCTTCGACTTTTTA
>NC_062207.1:1969139-1979139 GCF_912470025.1 Vespa velutina
TTAGTAATAATAAGTGTTGCATAATGTAATTCGATCGTTTAATTATTTAATTATGTCGTATATAGGATCGATAGATCATTTCTCGACGTGGAAAAAATAAAGAGAGAGAGAGAGGGGGGGGAGGAGGGAGGAGGGAGAGAGAGAGAGGATAAATAAATAAAGTAATAATTATTTCAATGTAAATATATATATATATATACATGAAATCAAACATTATCTAACAACGTTTCTTTTATTATCTTCTCTTATTTATGATCATGCGATTTGTAAATTTCCATCGATTAAAAAATTATTATCATTCCTCTTCTTGATCTATAGATCAATTATTATCGAACATCATTGAAATTCTTGTCCTTTAATTAATTATAATCAATTATTTATTGAATGAATAATACTCACAGTTTCTTTTCATTTTATATTTTATGATACTTGAAATTGTATTATTTTTCTCTCTCTTTCCCTTTTTCTCTCTCTTTCTCTCTCTCTCTCTCTCTCTCTCTCTCTCTCTCTCTCTCTCCCTTTCTCTTTCTCTTTCTCTTTCTGTTTCTCATACTTTTACTCTTATTCAACTCTTTTTCTTTCTTTTCTGAAAATGAAATAAACTATGTGTGTGTACATATATATATATATATGTATTTTATATATATATATATATATACATACATATAGTTTATATATATATATATATATATAAACTATCATGCTCAGATTGTTAATGACTGTAGGAAAGTTATCCAACCGAATCTAATATGATTCTTTAATCCTATAAGTCTGAGTGATAATAGTTTGAAATATAATAAAAGTTCGAAAATAACTTTGATCGTTAACTCTTAAATTATATATATATATATATATATATATATATATATATATATTTTATTGCTTTCATATATATATATATATATATGAAAGCAATAAAAATTGAATTACAACAAAGTTATTGGGTATGATATATCATTATTATTCTTTTTGTTATTATTATTATTGTTATTATTGTTATTATTATTATTATTATTATTATTATTATTATTATTATTATTATTATTATTATTAAATCAAATAAATGAATAAACATGTTAATGAAAAAAACGATGCTGATTTTTCTTTTTTTTTTTTTTTTTCCTTATATATATATATATAATATATTGTGACATATTAATAATTAATTTTTGCTCGTAATAAACAATATCAATTAATGTATAATATGAATATATGAAGAAAAAAAAGTAAGTAATAAAAATCTTAACTTATTATATACCGGCTTTATACTATATTAAAAAATTTTAATTTGTATTTGAATTATTTTTTTTTTTTTTTTTTTTTTTTTTTTTTTTCCTTCTTTTTCTCTTTCTCTTTCTTTCTTCTTTTAAAAGAGAGAGAGAGAGATTGAGAGAGAGAGAGAGAGAGAGAGAGAGAGAGAGAGAGAGAAAGAGAGAAAAAAAGAATACCAATAGAGATGATTTTTATGAAACAAGTCGTACAGTTTTGTATTACCAAGAAGATTGGTGATATTATAACCGGATATATATATATATATGTACTACGTATTTTCTTGTCTAATTACACTCGATGGAAAATTTTACAAGGATTAGATAAATGATAAGCCGTATAATTATTCGTTTTCTCACGAATAATCGTTCCTCTCAATAAATTCTACGTTCTCGTAGAATATCAACGAAAACAACAACAACAACAACAATAATAATAATAATAATAATAATAATAATAATAATAATTTAAAAGATAAAAAAGAAATTATTGAACAAATAATCTGACAACAATCTATCAAAATTCAATGATCATGACGAAAAATGACAAATACGTGCGTTTAATAAATTAGAAATGGAGATAATTAGATTGAGGTAGAAATAAAGATAACGATATCAGTAATAATAATAATAATAATAATAATAAGAAGAACAAGAAGAAGAAGAAGAATGTTAATAATAATTAAAGGAAATTTTAATTGAACAAACGATATATTTACGTAGAACCGTAGAAATTCTACTTTATTGATTTTCTTTTTATTTATTTATTCTTTTTTCTTCTTTTTTTTTTTTTGTTTTTTGTTTTCTTTTGATTTTTAACTCTTCTTATATATATATATATATTTTTTTTTTTTACTTTATTTTCTTTTGTTATTTTTATTTATTTATTTTTTTGTAATTTATTTTATCTCTCAAGTGTCCACTACTAATTACATTATCGATCATGTATAAATGTGAAAACAGTTAAACATTTGTTGATTGAAAATTATCAACGAGCTAGTTCTTTTATTTGGATCATGACTTTTCATGACTTTTCATTGGATTCTCTTCATTTTAATTGGAACAAAAAGAGGATAAAAAAGAAAAAGGAAAAGAAGAAGAAGAAGGAGAAGAGAATAAAAAGGAAGCACAAAAAAAAAATCAATATTTATAATAATCGTTAAGTAGCTTCAGAAGATTATATTTCTCCCTTGCCTCTCTCCCGTTTTTATAGCGTTCTTCGTTTTTTAAACCATGAACCATAACTGAAAAGGAAAAAGAAATGTAAATATATATATATATATATTTTCTTTTTTTTTTTTTTTGATTAAAAAAAAGTTGAATTGTTTTTTTGTTTGTTTTTTTTTTTTGTTTTATTTGTTTTCACGTTTTTGGCTTGTTCCTCTCTTTTGTCGTTTGTTTTTGTGGAGGGTGAATATAGCGAATTAAAAATAGTTTTGCGTGTGTATTTGTGTATGTATTTGTGTGTGTTTATAGAAAAAAAAAAAAAAACAAAAAAAAGTATATTTACCTCGGGAACTTTTTGTTGGACGCATTGTGCAACCTTGAATACCCTTTCGCAACCATCCGCTCCGTCTGATTTGGTCCAATGAAAATGTGCAAAAAGCAAAAACAAAAAAGGAAATAGGAAGAATGAAAGAGTAATAATTTTATTATCTTTTTCTTTTCTCTCTCTTCTTTTTTTTTTTTTTTTTTTTTTTTATTACTTTAAGTATCTATAAATTTTACTGTATGAAACTCTGATGGTATTATTTTATTTGTTAAATATGTAATAAAGAAATAACAGTGTTAAAGTTATTTTCGTTCTCTCTCTCTCTCTCTCTTTTTTTTTTTTTTTTTTTTTTTTTATTTGTTAAGAAACGAATTAGAAATAATAATTAATTATTTTCATAAGTGGTACGCTTGCACGAATCTTTTTTCTTTTAGCTCTTTTTTTCTTTTCTTTTTTTTTTTCTTTTTTGTACTTTTCTTCTTTTTTTCTTTTTGTATTTTTTAAAGAAATAAATAATATCAAAACAAATATTTACCCTGTTTGGCACAGGCATTGAGAATATCGGTGCCCTGTGCCACCAAATTTTCCGGCAAGAATCCCAACAACATTTCCGCTTCTAAATTACCTTCTTCGTCCACCTATAAATAAATAAATAAATAAATAAATACATACATACATACATACATATAAGATATCTGCGAGAAGGAAAAAAAAAATAAGGATAGAAAAAGAAGAAAAAGGAGAAGAAAAAGGCAAAAAGATGTCTCTAGAAATTATGCGAATAGTTAAAGACGAACGATTAAGATTAAAGATTGAATTTACCAGACTGAATGCATCTAGCAGGCAGAACATGTAGCAGGATAGTGATCGATCGTTTACCAGATTTCCATCGTTTACTTGATCGATCAGAGCTGTCCAACAAAAAAAGAAGAAAAAAAAAAAAAAAAAAAAAAGAAAAATCATTAGTTAATTCTTATCCGCCATTTGACTAATTTTTTTTTTTTTTTTTTTATATAATTGAACTTGCAAAAAATATCCATTAATTCTTGTCCGCCATTTATTTATTTAATTCATTTATTTATTTATTTTTTATTTATTTATTTATTTATTTATTTATTTATTTTTAATTGCTTACCTTGCGTTGTTCCATGTTCCTCCATGCAACGTGTCTTATCTCCGACAACCATGTCTAACAATTCTGCGGGTACCCAATCTGGAGGCTTAATCAAATCAAAATTTCATCAAACTTTAGAAAAATTTATTTTAACATTTTATACATGCGAGTTATTTTCTATTTTCCTCTCTCCCCTTTTTTCTTTTTCTCTCTTTTTTTTATTTTTTTTTTTTATTTTTTCATTTTGTTTTTCCTTTTGCTTTTTCTTTCTTTCTTTTTTCCTTTCTTTCTTTCTTTCTTTCTTTATTTATTTATTTATTTATTTATTTATTTTTTCGCCTTGTCATTCACTTTTTCACTATGATAATAATATTCTCTCGTTTAACTTATCATTAATTTATTTAGTATACATTTTTTTTCGTCATAAATATCTTCTATTTCAGTGCAATTTGAAAATTTTGTTTTTCAAGTATATTAAAAAAAAAAAAAAAAAAGAAGAAAAAAAAAGTGATATTGATAAATAAACTTTTTAATGACGACATATTAATTTTCCATGGCTATACTTATAATTCTGAGAAACAAAAAAAAAAAAAAAGAAGAAGAAGAAAAAAACATTTTGTTTATAAACGATGATTAGACATAATTTTATAATTGTTACCTTATCCAAGAATTATTTTTCCTTCTACTAAAAGCATTTTCACTACGATTAATAATGCGTCGTAATCTCGAAATCAAGAGAGATTCGATTCTCTTCAAATAAACATGAACGAAGAGATGAATGAAAGAGATTAGGGAAAATGATTAGAATATGTAATTTTTTTTTTTCTATTCTATCTTGCTTTTTGCTCATTTTTATTTATTTTTCAAAATTAAGAAACGGTGCTCCGTCTTCTTCCTACTTGATTAAACGAAAAAAAAAAAAAAAAAAAAAAAAAAAAAAAAAAACCCAAAGAAATTTTTATGAATTAAAAAAAAGAAGAAAAGAAAAAAGATCTGTTTTATCTCAAACAATTTTCTTTTTTTTTTTTTTTTTTTTTTTTTTTCTTTTTCTTTTTCTTTTTCTTTTCTTTTTTTGATTTCGTAAATCTATTATAATTACGTATTCGTTCAAAGTTTCCATGAAAGATAATTTTAATTTTAAACATCAAAAGGATAATTTTTCTTGTCTTCCCTTTCCTCTTTTTTTTTTCTTTTTTTTTTTCTTTCTTTCTTTTATTATTAATTATTATTTATGTTAATTAATCGAATCGTTGTATACAATAAAAATTGACGAATGTATTCAATATAAAATAGAAATAGAGGATTACCCTTCGGTATCTTATCTGTCGCGGTGGCAGCGGCCAAGTAATATCGATTTTGTGGTATTCGACGTCAGGGACGTAACATGAATAAAATTACCTTGAGAAACTTATGTCATGTACTTGTATGTATCTATGTATGTATGTATGCATGTGTGTTTGTTTTTAATTAAAGTTTTTCTTTTAAACATTAATTCAATCGAGAAGAATTTTATTTGTCGAACAGATTACACGAACACAAGCCTATATATATATAAACAATAACAAGTTATAAAAATATTAACAATAATTGATATATCAATTGTATGTCTGTCCTGTGTGTGTGTGCGTCTATCTATGTATTTTTATATGCATGCATTTGTATAATTAAAAATTTAGAAATTATTATCTCGAAAAAGTAACAAGAAAAAAAATACAAAACATATTTCGAACTGATATTTTTTCACGTATTTTATAAGAAAATTAATATAAATAAATAAATAAATAAATAAATAAATGAATAAATAAATAAATGACATGGCTAAAATAATAATTAACATTAATCGATTAAATATAGCTCAAAGTGTAAGAACAAATTTTGCGCCAATGTTTTTTTTATGTATTTTATACAAAAAAAAAAAAAAAAAAAAAAAAAAAAAAAAAGAACATAAATAAAAAAGAATAAGATAAAAAAATTATGACATTAATTAAAACTATAACTATAAACGTATCAGTTGATACGTTTTAATTAATCGATCTTAAAATTTGGAAGATGTCATATTGAAAATTAATTCAAAAGTAATTAAATAAATAAATAAACAAATGAATAAATAATGAAGTAATAATAATAATAATAATAATAATAATTTCACGCTAATATTACTATGGACGTATCTCATTATAGAGATTGGAAATATATAAATAAATTTTAATAATAATAACAACAATAAGAGTGACAACAAAAAATGGGGGAGGATTTACAAGGTCTGTCTCGGTGTCAACGACTTCTAAAATCGATTTTCGCGATAAGAAAGAAAGAAAGAAAGAAAGAGAGAGAGAGAGAGAGAGAGAGAGAACGATGCCAAGAAGTCGTGTCACGACCCACGCAATAAATACATTCACACACACACACGCACACACACATACAAATATATACATACATCGATCAAATATGTAGAAAAGAGGTCAAAAATTTCTTAAATAATTTTAAAAGAAATTAATCACAGTATTTTCAAGTCACCCTTTAGGCATGTACTTGAGCTCATAATTCTTCAATCTAGACGCGTGATTTTTATTATTCGCGAAATAAAAAAAAAAGAAAAAAATAAAAAATAAGAAAAAAAAGTAAAATAAAAAGAATATATAAAATTTGAAATTAAAACGAACGGAGAAGAATAAATGGATTTTTTTAATAGTGATCTAAAAACCTTCGAGCGATCACCACCACCTAACACGAAATTTTGATCAATGCTTTTACTTGCATTGTTTTTTTTTCTTTAAGACGTAAACTTCACAAGTTGAATGAATGAATGAATGAATGAATGAATTAATTAATTAATTAAAAAAAAAAAGACTTGAGAGAAAAAGAAGAAGAAACGACACTTACCCCGGCATTAACATTCTTCATCGATAGAAGGACAACAAATACGGCGAAGAATAATTTTCCTTCCATTTTCTTTTTTCTTTTTTTTTTTCTTTCCTTTTTTTCTTGATATTTGATTTCTGTTTTTTTCTTTTCTTTTCTTCACAAAAAAAAAAAAAAAGTTAAATCCCCGACAAAAGGAAAGGCACGAATTTTTCTTTATTAATTTATTTATTTATTTATTTATTTATTTATTTTATTTTTTTCTTTTCTCTTACTTTTTGTTTTCACTTTTTATTTCTAACGAATTGCTTGCTCTCAACGATACGTTACTATGCGAAATACATGACGAGGATGTAAACCCAACCGTATTTATAATACTCGAAATTAGAAACGGGATGTGGGCGTTAAAGGACATTATAAGCATAAGCTAATTTCATATTATCCTTTCTTATATCAATTGGAAGTCTACGTCGTGACTATAATTAGCAAGCTAATTCGTTATTTAAGTGTAAGGTAAAAATGAAGAGAGAACAAAAAAAAAAGAGAGAGAGAGGGAAAGAAAAAAAAAAAAAAAGAGGATTGAAATTCTCTGTGACAATGCATCTTTGATATTATATTACATTTGACATATACATACGTAATCGTGTAGTATGCACGTTTGTAGCGTTTAAGAGTCCTTGATTATATCCTGCATAGTGCATGTAAATCTATCTGACATACGTACGTCTCAGAATGTATTAGTTATAATTCATTGTCAATGATATCGAACGAATTATTTTTTTCCTCTTTTGTTTTTCTCTTGTTCACGTTCTTTTTTTTCTTCTTTTCTTTTCTTTTTTTTTTTTTTCTTCTTTCTTGTTTTTCTCTTTTTTTTTTTTCCCCTTCTTCTTTTTCTTCTCTCTCTCTTTTTTTTTCTTTTTTCTTTTTTTTTTTTACATCTCGCATCGGTAACTTTGCAATAACAAGTTGGATAATATTAAACGCTTACATCGCCTTGTGATTTCTTTTAAATTGGTTTACTCGTAATGTACCATTAGTACTCCTTCATTTTATTTAACTACTTCGACTTCCTTTTGCAATTTTTATTTGTCTTCTTTTTCTTTTTTTTTCTTTTTTTTTTTCTTCACACACATATATATATATATATATATATATATATATATATATATATATAATGTATGTGTATGTCGATAGTTTCTTAAAAAGAAAAAAAAAAAAGAAAAAGAAGGAAGGAATTTATTTTGGCAATTTTTTTTTAATTGTTTTGTTAAATTTAATCAAGAATTTATTTATTTTTTTTTTGCCTGGTAAATAATAATAATAATAATAATAATAATAATAATAATAATAATAATAATAATAATAATAATTCTTGTTAACAATGATAGAATTACACGCAACTGTTTAAATTTTATCTTACGCGAATTTTTTCTTTTCTTTTTTTTTTCTTTTTCTTTTTTTTTTTTCTTGTTTTTATTATACTCGTTCCCTTTCTTATTAACTAATAAACGATTTCTTCTTTTTTTTTTTTCTTTTCCAAATTTTTTGTACGTTTGAGGATACAAATGTTCGCGATTAATAAAACAGAGAGGGGGAAGAAAAAAGAATACGTACATTATTAATATTTTTTAAATATATATTAATAGTATAATAATGTAATCCTAAATTTTTTAAACTAAATTTACAATAGTATATCCTATATTAATATATATATATATATATATTAATAATATAATAATATAAATATAACTAATACTTCCTTAATATTTGTTTTAATTAGAAAAAGTTTGAATTCTTTCTTTTTTATTTTCTTTCTTCCTATATTCCTTTAGTTCCTTTTTTCGTTTTCTCCTTTTTATTTTTTTTATTTTTTTTTTTTTTTTTTATTCTTTTTATTTTTTTTCCTCAGAGCTTCTTTTTTTATTCAATAAGAAAATTCTGATTAAACTTCATCCCCATCCCACCCCACTCCACATCACCCCATTCCACCCCGTTTTAAAATGCTTTCCAAATTAAAAAATAAAATTCATCAAGAAAATTGACAGATGGGTCGATTGAGGTGGGCTATGGTTGAAGAGGACGAGGGGGGAGGAGGAGGAGGAGGAGGAGGAGAAGAAGGGGTAAGATCGGTCGAGGGATGATAGTGTTTTAAAATTCTCGAATTAGAAGAAAAGTAGATGGGTTGTTGGTGAGTGACGAGGCGAAGATGGGTGGGGTTAACTGAGACGAGACGAGGCGTGGCGAGGTGAGGTAAAGTGAGGTGAGGTGAGGTGAGGTGAGGTGAGGTGAGGTGAGGTGAGGGTGGTCTGGCAAGGTCGAGTTTCGATCGGTCGAGAGAAGAAATGCATCACGGATCGGGGTCAAGAGAGCACTCGGCTTTTTTAAACTGGCTGCTGCATAGGGTTCGACGTTTTTCCAAGCGCGTGCTCTCTTCTTTCTCTCTCTCTCTTATTTTCTTTTTTTTCCTTCTTTTCTCTTTATTCTCCTCTTTCCCTCTTTAGATAATATATATATATATATATCTCAGACTCGTTTCTTCTCCTTCTTTCTCTTCCTCTCTCTTCGTTCTTCTTCGTTTTTATTTTTTTTTCTTTTTTATTTTTTCTTTTTCTTTTTTTTTTGATTTTTATTCTCGATTCTCTCCTTTCAATTTCTTCCATGATTCCAGTACGAAAGATTTGATCTCTTCTCGTAACTAACTAGCTAACTTGCAGATAGTTTTGATGATACTGGTACATTGGTACTGGTACTGGTATTGATACATTGGTACTGGTACACTGAAACTGGTACACTGGAACTGGTACACTGGAACTGGTACACTGGAGCTCTGGTACATTAGTACTACTACTGGTACTGGTACTGGTACTGGTACTGGTGCTGGTGTTGATACATTGGTACTGGTACACTGGAACTGGTACACTAAAACTCTGGTACATTGGTACATTGTACTGGTACTGGTGCTGGTATTGATACATTGATACTGGTACATTGATACTGGTATTGATGATGGTACATTGGTACTGGTATTGATATTGGTATTGATGCTGGTACATTTTTACTGGTATTGATATTAGTTCTGGTACTGGTAGTGGTACATTGGTACTGGTACATTGACACTGATACATTAGTACTAGTACTGATATTAATACTTGTGCTGATACTAGTTCTTATGATGTTATTGATACTGATACTGCACGCTTACCAAGTTATACTTATTTTCTTCGAATCGATCGAATATCTACAGATTTCTTTGGCCCTTTGCGC
>NC_062207.1:1989139-1991662 GCF_912470025.1 Vespa velutina
CAAAGCAACCTACGGTTTTACACTAGAATGCCACTCGATATGTTTCTCGATCAAACGAAGGTCTCAATACGTACACACACACACACACACACACACACACGTACACACACACATATGTATATCGATTAAATGCATATATGTTTATATATATATATATATATATTTTTTTTTTTTTTTTTCTAAAAGAAAAAAAGACAAGAAAAGAACAAAAAGAAGAAGAAAAAGAAAAGCAATATTATTACCACCTAAAGTTTTTTTTCTTACGATAATTAATTCGAAAGAAATAAATTCCAAAGGATGATACTAATTCTGATTATTTTTATTATGACGAAAACGAAAAAGAAATGTGTAAGTGTGTATCACAATTTTGTTGTTTTAAATTTATAAAAACAAAAAATATATATATATATATATATTTCCTATTCTATCCAATTAAAAAAAAAAATTTGTAATAATAATAATAATAATAATAATAATAATAATAATAATAATAATAAAAGCTATTTTCCGTAGCTAACGATTTGACAAAATAAATAATAAAAGTTATAATAAGTATTTAAATAGAAATAAAAAGAAAAATAACTTGTTAATAATAATAATAATAATAATAATAATAATAATAATAATAATAATAATAATAATAATAACAATCTAACTAGAAACATTTTTTAATAATTCTAGATAGAGGCGTTGAAACTTTATATACATACTTACTTAGAAACAACAATGAAGAGAATAAAAAGAATAATAAAATCGATGTAATAATGTAGAAAGAGAGAGAGAGAGAGAGAGAGAGAGAGAGAGAGAGAGAGAGAGAGATACACGTCAAGTTACACAATTTGTGTCTAAACATTAACGCATGTGTGTGTATTGGTTGATGTTATCGATAACTTCTAGTTGTGCGTTCATCGTCGTAGCCGCCGTTCTATCGCGTAATTGTACGAACAACGCGACGACGATTTCATTGAGAACTTATTCAATGGCAGAGTTCATGGACGTTTCTTTCTCTCCTCTCTCTCTCGCTCTCTCTCTTTCTTTCTCTTTCTCTCTCTCCGACGATGCGCTTTAAGAGAGGAAGATATGCGTCACGACGATCGACGAATCCCGTCCTTACACGTGTCGCAATGCTTACGTTTAATTAGTATCAATGCTAATTAAAGGCGATCCATATACAAAAGGTCGTTGCTTTCATCTCATCTCAATCGATATATATATATATATGTGTGTGTGTGTGTGTGTGTGTCTGTGTATGCATGTATATATCATGTTTATGTATGTTTGTATACATGTATGTATGTATATGTATCTATGAATGGCTATATGCCATTGTATATATGTATATATATATAAATATATATAATCAATATATATATATATATATATATTTATATATATATATTGAAGCTAATCCTTTGATTGATACGATTTATAATATATGATCTAATTATAAAATTTCATTCGTTTCGATTAAAAGAAAATAAAAACAGGAAATATAAATAAATACGATTTTTCTTTTATTTCATGGTTCCTTGTTTTTTTCTTCTTTTTTTTTTTTTTTTTTTTTTCTTTTTATCGATAATCTCATATCATTGCTTTAAATCTTTTATATATATATATATAAAAGTTCCGTTTGTTCTTAATGTAAATTGTAAAAAACAACAAATATTTGTTATATCTGTCAAAATGATTTGTTTTGCGGATTAAATATAAGAAAACAAAGAAACAAAAACAAAAACAAAAAGAAAGAACGGAAGAAAAAGAGAGCCAAAGAAGTATTCTAATCAAAATTTTACTAAATTTTTCGATTTAAGTATATAGATCAGATATGATGGCTCTAATGATTTAAAAACTATTGACCAAAACAATGTTATCAAATACTGTTATCGTTATCGAATAATATCGACTTATAAAAAAATATCGATATATATATAAAAAAAAAAAAAAAAAAAAAAAAATAAACGTTCGAACGTTGCGATTAGTTAATCTCAGGGACGATTTTTTCTTTTGGGAAAGAAGAAGAAGAAGAAAAAGAGAGAGAAAAAAAAAAGAAAATGAAAAACGGAGTAGAAAAAGAAAAAGATGGGGGCGTGGGAGGTAGGGGAAGGAAAAGAAGGAAAGAAGAAAAAAAAACAAAAATATACAACAGTTGAAGTATAATATTTTGATGTTAACCATCGAACGTCGAGTTTCGCATGTGTGAAAAGTACGACATACGGATAACACATGTATACACATACTTATGTACATATATATACCAACAACAAACAAATAGATAGATAGATTAGATTAGATTAGATAGATTAGATAGATAGATAGATAGATAGATAGATAGATAAATAGATAATAGATAGATAGTTCGTATATACGTATCCGTATTCTCATGTGCGTTTTATAAAAAAGGCGCCAACGAGGCTATTCTTGCTTCGTCATCTATACCAGTTACCAATACATATAACTTTATTACAGTATGCAAAGTAACTCTATGCCAGTGCTATAATGATCACATAAATATGTGCATGTGTG
>NC_062207.1:1999662-2034662 GCF_912470025.1 Vespa velutina
TTACGTTGTTGTACTATATATTATTGTGAACACCATTTCTCAGACATCGATTTTTCTAAATAAAAATGAAAAATTTCTTTCTTTCGAGACACATAAAAAAAAAAAGAAAAAAAAAAAAAAAGAAAAAGAAAAAAAAAGAAACAACAACAACAACAACAAAAACAAAAAAAAAAAAACTAATGTAAGTAAACTCTCTTTCGTCGAAGATTTCAATGTCCGTCGAACAAAATTTTTTTGTTTACCTTCTTTTTCGTTTTCTTTTTTTTTTTCTTTTTTTTTTCTTCTTCTTTTTTCTTTTTCTTTCTCCAAATCAACACTTAATTCCTTTTCTCTGAATTTCTCCACGAAAAAAAAAAAAAAAAAGAAAAAGAAAAATAAGAAAAAGAGATTCTCTTCTTTCACGAACATTTTTTTTTTTGCACCCTGAAAACTTATCGTCGACTCGACATATTTTGATATTATTAAAAGACTTTTAAACGTGCTCCTCATATTCTTCTTCTTCTTCTTCTTCTTCATCTTCATCTTCTTTTTCTTCGTAAAGATGCGTAAAAAAAAGAAAAAAAAAAGAAAAAAGAGAAGAAAAGGAAAGAAAGAAGAAAAGAGAAAGAAAAAAAGAAGACAAGAATAAAGAAAATAAAATGATTACTATGGAACGTAATTACGTCGAGTGAAATTTTTAATGAGTAAAGAAGAACTTCGTTTTGAATGAGACGAGAGGGAGTGGGGGTGGGGGGAAAGAACCTATAATAAAAAAAAAAAAAAACACACAAAAAAAAACACAAAAATGAAAAACAAAGAAACATGAATTCGGTGCCTCAGAAAATGTTGTACCAACGAGCCTTTCCCAGACTGATTCGATCGACGTTTAATCAATTAATCAAAAAACAAAAAACAAAAAACAAAAAAAAAAAACAAAAAATCGAACCTCTGAAGACAAAGAAGAAAAATTACAAATACGAAACATAAACAAAATGGAAAGAGAAAAGAAAAACGAAAAAAGAAAAAAAAACATCATATGAGAGAAAGATGGAAAACTACAATTCCGATTTCTCGTTTTTTAAATCGATCAATTGATTAATTAATTGATTCAATTGATTAATTAATTGATCGATTAATTAAAAGGAACAGGAAGAAGAAGAAGAAAAAAAAGAAGAAAAAATATCTTAATAATTAAGAAACGTAAAGAAATTATACGATCATTTTATCGTAAACAGGCCTGTGCTCTTGCGATCGAGCTCGAAAGTATTTTTTATAAACGATTAATTTGAAGCGAACAATAATACAATGATTTGTTCGTTTGTTTTGTTTCGTTTTTTTTTCTTTTTTTTTTTTTTTTTTTTAGCAATACGAAACATAATCTACAATTTTTCACATTTTCATCAAATCAGACCGTGTCCAATTTTCGTTTCCATTATTTGTTCGTTTCTTCTTTTCTTTTCGTTTTTTTTTTTTTCTTTTTCCTTTTGCAATTCATAAAAATAACTTTCATAAAAAATTCCTCTTCGATCTCGATCGCTTAAAATCTTGAATTATATTATAGTAACTAATTCTCTACGAACAGAGATATGAAAACAAACATATATATATATATATATATGTATATATATATATATAAACACACATACACACACACACCTATACATAAAAAAAAAGCATAAGCATTTGGTCTTAAATTAATCTTGAGAAAAAAAAAAAGAAAAGAAAAGAAAAGAAAAGAAAAGAAAAAAGAAATTCCTCTTCTTAACGCAATACCTGTCATTGTAAATAATTGTTTCATATTGTTGTATAAATAAAAGTTAGGACGAAAGCGAATAGAAAGAGAAAGTAATAAAAAAGGGAGAGAAAAAAGAAAAAGATTAATAATGAAGGGAAGGAAGGAAGGTAGGAAGGAAACGATAGAGACGAATTATTGTACTATTCGAATGACGAGAATGATTTATAAAAAAGAAAAAAAAAAAAAGACGAAAAAAGAAAAAAAAAAGAGAAACTTCTTCCCTTTGAATCCTACGACCGATCGCCACCCATCCCTCGGCCACCCTGACCATACCAATGACCTTTCCCCTTTAAAAATCATAATGTAAGCGCACAAGGGTTAACGATCTATGTGTCTTCTTTGTGTTTAATCGTACATTCATTATTAAATCTTAAAACATCTATATAGTCGTCTTTGTATGTGTATTTGCCTGTATGACCTCTCTATTATTATTATTATTATTATTATTATTATTATTATTATTATTATTATTATTATTATTATTATCATTTTAATTCATTAATTTCAATAATATTTTTAAGATTCTTTTTCTCGTTTTCTTTTTTTCTCTAATATAAGAATTTGTTTATTTTAACATTCTACTTATCGTTCTTAATTATTACACAGATTAGTAATTAAATTAATAGGAAGTAATGTTAAAAAATAAAATAGATTATTTTCTCTTATTTCTCATTTTCTTTCTCTCTTTTTTTTTTTTTTTTTTTTTTTTAGTTTTGTTTCTTCCTTCTTATTGTTTATACAATGTGTGCGTTAATTTGATAGTTTATTTGTATGTGAAACTTGTGACGTTTTCAGAACACGTTTGATCCTTTTGAATCTACTCAAGGCACCATTAGGATTATCTCGAAGACTTTGAAGGCCACCGAAAGCTTCATTGTAATCCGTAATTAATCGTCGATTCGAATCCTTTGCAGACGATGCCAAAGCTCTCAAATCGGATTGGCTCTTTAATGGGAAAACTTAAGTTTGTTTTTTTCATTCTAGTGTTTTTTTTACGTTGGTAAATGAGAATATCTTCTTTACCGACTGTAGTAAACGAATACCGACTGATGATAAAGCGAACGAAGTCGGCCGATAAATCAGATTGTTACCGACATATATGTATACGTAACGATAAGTAATATTACAGAAGGTAAAGAAGTTTTCTTTCTAGCCTTGTTTTTTTTTTGTTCTTTTCCGTTTTTTCTTTTTTTTCTCTTTTTATCAATTTAATCACAGATATATAAGAAATTTATGATGAAAAAATAATTCCTGAGAATTATTTTTATTATTAACTAACTGCGAAATGTTTTTTCGTCGAAATAATAAGTCGGATTCTTTCAATCAAGATGAAATTCCAGGGAAAAGAAAATTAACATGCTGATTCTCTTTATCCTCTTGATCCTCGACCAACGAATTACCAATTCGATCTTTCAAATTCGATGTTCTATCTTCGAAACCATCGTCGCCAAATTCATTGCCTTCGTCGTTCTCCTCGTCTTCGACATTTTGCGGCCTATATTCTAAAGTAACCAATCCTGCATTTGCTCTTTTAATCCTTACCTTCTCGTCAATCGGTTGACTTCCACGTAGCTTTGGATCGAACTTTAGATCACTTGGTAGGTCATCTTCGATCTTAACGTGTGCCTGTTCGGGTACCAATATATGTCCCTCATCGGCTATTCTTCTTTTTCTTTTCTTTCTACGTTTCTTTTCGTTGTCATTCTTAACCACGAACATTTCTCGAATTTTTTCACGTTTCTTCACCGGTGCCTTGTTCAAAGAAATTTTATTTATCTTAGGTTCATCCTGATCGGACATGGACCCAATATCATCGGGTGCAAATCTTTTTCTAATACTCTCATGTACAGCAGCATTATAATCATCCTCGTCCTTGAGATTATCAATACCTTCGATCTCCTCCAATCGATGCCTGATTCTATCACTTTCGTTCGATCTTCTTCTTCTTCTTCTTCTCCTTCTTCTTCTTCTTCTTCTCCTTCTTCTTCTTCTTTTATTTATTTTAGGTTTGACGTCATCGGATGATCTCTTAGACGCCATTTTATCATCAACATTTGCACTTACCGCTTCTTGATCCTCCTCTTGTTCATCGTTATCCTTACTCTGTATCTCATCGAATCTTGCATTGTTCCTCTCGATCTCACGATCCCTTCGTTTCCTTTCGATCTCACGTTTGATCTCCTCCTTTATCGAATCTATCTTACGTTTGATTTTCTCTTCAACGCGTTTCTCATATTCGCTGTCATCTTCCTTCGTTAATTTTGGCGATTCGATCGTATCAATATTTTTCTCTTTTGCGGTATCTCTTTTCATATCCGATTCATTAATTTTCTCTTTATCAGTTTTCTCTATTTTCTCAATATTTTCCTCAACGACATTTTTAATATTATCATCCAATTTGTTCTTTTCGTCGGTTTGATTGATCTCGTCACGTTTAACTCTAACGTCACCCGATGATGATCTCTCTTGATCGTCATTTGCGTACTCGTAATCGGTACTTTCACGTTTAATTTTACTGTCCTTGGACTGAACAATTTTATCCCGATCATCGTCAGTTTCGTTATCGTTGGTTTCCTCAAGATCTGCACTGTAATCATCGGACTCGTCGGAATTGTCAGATTTTTGCAAATTCGTACGTTGATCATTACTGTCCTCGTCATTGTCCGATGACGATGACGATGACGATGACGAACGTTTTTTCTCTACATTGTCAACACTTTCATGTTCCTCATTGTCGTTGGACTTCAATTGATTATCATCCAATAAAGCATATCTTTTTTTTCTAATGTGCGTCGTATCGTATTCAATGTCGACGAACGATGTACTCGAAATATATTCGACATTATTAATAGGAACATTTGTTACGTTCGTCAACAAATCTATCGTCCAATCTGGCGTTATCGACAAATTTAAATTGTTTTTATTATTGTAATTAATTGAAACGTTTGATGATATTTCGTCATTAGTATAATTATGACGATATTGATTGTCCAATAAACGACGTCGTGGGATCAAATAATCCAAAGTTTGATTGAACATTATCGCCATTTGTTCTTCGTCATTGCTCGAATGCCTAAAATTAGGCTCTTTATCATTCCTAAAAGAAAGATCGCTCAATAAATCGCAATAAATCAAAAGATCAGTCTCTCTCTCTCTCTCTCCCTCTCTCTCTCTGTCTATCTTTTTTAGAGTTTTATTTAAACGAATTTTCTTTATTTTATTTTATTTTATTTTATTTTGTTTTCTTTTTCTTTTTTTACTTATAAATTATCTATACACTTACTTGGAAATATTGAGCGTTTGAATAATGGTTTGCTTGAAATTAATTGGAAAAATATTGACAAGAATCAAAATGAAAATTTTAATCAGTTTGAATGATTTCAACATTGTGTCTCACGACATCGTTAGAAATTAGATCTTTCCACAAATGGTTTATTTATTTATTATTTTTTTTTTTTTGAATAATTATAATTTTATTTATTATCAATCAATTAATGTTACTGGGTTATGTGTTGATTAGTTTGACGTGGACAAAAATACTTTCACAATTTTTTTTTTTTTCTATCTTTCTTCTTCTTTTTCTCTCTCTCTCTCTCTCTCTCTCTCTCTCGCTATCATTCGTAACAAAGAACAAAAGGCGGGCGTTGACACACGATATTAAATTTTATCGATTTATCAATGAACTCTTTTTTTTTTTTTTTTTTTTTCTTCTGATCTGTCGATGACACGCCATTGTTTATACACCCATACATATATATTATTATATAGTACATACTATATGTATATAATATATATATATATATCGATCATATATATATATATATAAGTTATATACTCAAGAGATATTTTATTTAAAATTTTGACGATGTATAGTAAATTTTTTACAATATATCCATTTATTTATTTATTTATTTATTTATTTATTATTTATTTATTGCGTTTCTTTTTTTGTTTGACTATACAAAAGTTAGACAACATTAATGAAATATTTGAGTTTTATATATTTTTAATTAATAATCAATCAATTTATTCATTTATTTTTCTCATTTGAAATTTTTGTACAATTACATTTTTTACAATATATTTATTTTTTTTTTATTATTGCTATACAAAAGTTCGATAACATTAACGACACGTTTGTATTAATTTTTTGTTATATATATATATATATATATTTTTTTTTTCTTTATTTCCTTTTTTTTATTTTTCTTTTTATTTATTATTTATTTATTTTTATTTTTTTTTTTTTTTTCATTATTAACAACAGCATTGGCATCAGGTTTCATGACGAAACTTGATCAAGCTTGACGAAAAGAAAAAGTAAAATGAACGAACGTACGAACGAATGAATAAAATATATGCTTAAAAAAGAATCGACGTTCATAGTATCAATGAACGTTATCTTAAAGCATATTATAGAAATTTTATTGCTTAGATCTAATAATACAGGATTGGCCCGAAAGTTCCCTAGATCGTATCAAAAAATCGATTACTTTTTTTTTTTTTTTTTACGGAACCTTCGTTGCCAAATTCTTTTCACGTATTATAAAGAAAGAAAAAAGGGACCCGAAAAAATCTTCGAAATTTCGTAAACCATGAAAGAAGAAATTTTTTAAAAGAATATCAATTTGGAAAAAAAAAAAAAAAAAAAAAAGAATAATCGACGTTTAAAATTATCTTGGGAACTTTTGGTTCCCCCACTCTAGTATTTACTAAACACACGAACATTCTGATGTGTATACGCACATTGAGGTAAGCGAGGGAATATAATTATATTTATTTATTATTCATTTAATACTTACACAAATTTCGTGATTATATCTGAAATAAAGATATATGATTTATTTATTTGCTTGTTTATTTATTTATTTTTTTATTTATTTATTACTTATTAAAAATAAAAATTGAAAAATGATATTGCAAATTCATTTTCTTTTAAGAATTCTGAAATATACGATTGCGTTCGTACTATTATTATTATTATTATTATTCCTATTATTATTCTTATTATTATAATTATTATTCATATTCTTATTCTGATTATTATTAGTATTATTCTTAATATTACACTTATTATTATTATTATTATTATTTTTTTATTATTCGGCAGTCAAAGTAAAAATTAAATTTGTCAATAATTAAAAAATATTTTTATTTCCCTGACACTGCCGCGTGCTGTTATGTTCGTTTGTTCTTTTCTTGTAAATTCGAAAATCGTGATTGGAAAACAAAAAAAACAATTATGAAACACGAAAGAAAAAGAATTAAAAAAAAAAAAAAAAAAAAAAAAAAAAAAAAAAAAGAAAAATGGAATAAATAAATAAAAAGAAGAAAAAAAGTCGTTCGCAGAAAAGTTCGCAATTCAACAAAATTTACATTAATGATACGATATATTACGATTAATTTTTCGATCAGTACTAAAAAAAAAAAGAAAAAAATAAAAAGTAAAAAAATAAAAAGAAAAAGAACAGAAAAAAGGTATTTCGATCGTCGAATAAAAGAAGAGAAAAATTATAACGAAAAGAAAAAGGGGATGAATAAATAAAATTGATGAGGGAAAAAGAGATAAAGGAAAAGATAGGAAAGACGAATAAAAATAATCGATATGCATGATACATAAGTATTGTGTATATATATAATATATAATATATAATTCAACAAATATTTCATTGACAAATAACGAAGGAAAACAAAAATTAATTTCACTTATAGAAGATTAATGATAAAAGATAAAAGATAAAAGAAAATAAAAGAAAAGAAAAAGGGAGGAAGAAGTAGAAGAAGAGAAGAAAAAAGAAGAGGAAGAAAAAGAAAAGAAAGGACAAGAAACAAAAACAACAAAGAGAAAAACCAAAAGGCATGAACCATAATAACCACGCGCATGTGTGTATAATTAAAAATTAGAAAAAAAGAAGAAAAAAAAAGAAAAACAAGAAAAAGAAAAGAAATTAATTTGCGACAGCCGGAATGAACAAAGAGAAAAAAAAAAAGAAAAAGAAAAAGAAAAAAGAAACGGAGTGAAAAATACATAAACAAAAATCAAAGAAGAATAGAAGCCCAAATAAAAAAAAAAAAAAAAAAAAAAAAAAAAGGAAAAAAAATGGAATACACGTGTATTGGATATTTATATAAATAAAAAAAAAATATATTTATGTATATAAAATGGACGGTGCATATATACACATACATATATATATATATATATATATATATATGTATGTATGTAGAAAAAAAAAAAGTAAAAAGAAAAAGAAATTAATTAACGTAGTATACAAATATGTACGTACACGTCCATATTGGATTAATCTACGGTATTTATAGGACGAAATCTAACATCGCGTTAGAATCGAACCTTATCACGGGTTATTTATTAAGCTCTAATTATTGCTTCGTAATACACGTTGGTTTAACTATGAACTAAACGTCATCATATAATATGTCTATATATATATATATAGATATATATATATAGATATATATATATATATATAATATCTATATATATATATATATATATATATGTAATCTTTCTGAATATCTGTATTTTTCTCGTTATTATTTTGTTGAAAAACTTCAGGACAACTTCGATGTCCCTATCAAATAATCTGTAATCATTTTTTTTCTAGCGAATCTCTCTCCACTTTTTTCTTTTCTTTTCTTTCCTTTCTTTCGTTTTTTTTTTCTTTTTTTTTATTTTTTATTTTTTTGTTACTCCTACACAGCGTCTCGCACGAATAATAATAATATGTATAATGCACAAAATATAACAGCAAAAATTTATCACATATATTGTTTTTTTTTTTCCTCTTTCTTTCGCTCTCTCTCTCTACTCTATCTCTATCTCGGTTTATACGCTCCCACACTCCCTCCTCCTTCCTCTCTTTTCTCTTACTAGGATCGTTAACAATCCATTAACAAATATATGTCAGGATAATTCGAGAGCTCGCTCGAATAAATTTTATAAAAATTTCGTTGATCTATTTCATTGGAACAGATTTATTTTTTTTACGCACATATATAATATATATATATGTGTGTGTGTGTGTGTGTGTGTATGTGTTGTATCTTAAATTTATTAAAAAACGAAAAATTTGAAGCGAAAAAAGGAAGAAAAAAAATAGAGAGAGAAAAAGAAAAAAAGAAAGTGAAAAGAAGTAATAAAAAATTAATCGATAGGATCAATGATCTTAGATCCTATTTAGGATCATTAGATCCTAAATAAATTTAATTCGAAACAAGTGGCATATAAAATTTAGTTTGGGTGTGTCCCTGGTATGTTTGAAGGGTGTTTGTTTCGATTCGATTAAGGACGCAGGACAGGGACCTTTGTGTTTAGGCGCATATTCCTTTTTATACATGCTAGAAGTACATGATTGCCGTCGCCCAATTTAATATGCGACACGTTCGATTGTTTTGTACCCTTGTCGATTTTTTGAGTATTAGCAAAATTCCCATAAGTTTTGGCCTCGCTATGGGAATAAAATTACCACGACTGTCAACTTATCTTGCCTGATGATTCTCTGTGGTCTTTCGTAGGTAGACGATGCCCCAAAGATTTGCATCCTTGTTGTTACGGTGCAACGAGGTCAAACTACGTCTGTCATTACTCTGACCGAATTGCTTAGTATGTCCACTTTCAGCTAAATTTGAGAGACTCTTTTTTGCTCAGCTGCAGTAGATGATATCGTATGTAAAGCTTCCGTGGACGTAGTCATACCACTACGACGATGAAGTACGATTGGTTACGTCAGCTGACGACGACGAAATAATATTTTTCTCTATGATGGGACTTCTTAGTATAGACCGATTGTTCATGGCTATCATCGGTTATGATCGAGGATCCAGAAATTGCTTGTTTGAATTCGGTACTATTAGCTTGATTACCCGTTGTATTTAGCTTGGCTGGATACAGTGTGCTGATCGTAATGCTGTTTGGTATGTCTAATAGCACTGCTCTGACGTTTCTCCATATGCATTGAATTTACATAATCACGTTTACTACGCTCTTGGATCTGTTATAGTGTTATCTTGAATCTGTTGTTTTCCTTCAAAAGCTGCCCTGTCGAGATTGATGGATCAACGGAATCTATCATCTAACGTACCGCGTGATTGGGATAGATTTTGGGATCTAGAGTGTTTGCTCACTGGAATAGATTCTCTGCTGATGTTCGTTCAAAGTGTGTTGTTGCTGTTGTTGAAGATGATGATGATGGATGTTGATGATGTTGTTGTTGTTCATTGCCAATCGTTTTGGACATTACGACGGTCAACGATAGTCTGTTGATGTACGTTAGAGCCGAAGAGACATGCTGATCGGATGTGGTACTGAAGTTGTTGTTAACTTTTTCACTACGGAAATATTCTTCTTGATATCTGATTCGAGATTGCTGATCTGTGGTCTATTTCTTTACCACGTTTGGTATAAGTTTGTAATTTTCTTTGATTGGTCGTTGTCATGACGCTAGTGTCGTCACCTAAATTATCGACGATTCCATGTGACGTCTTCGACTTATTTGTTTATCACCATGTGACAAATCCTTCTTTATAGGTGTGCACGAGTCCTTACTGGTTGTCTTTGTTTCCATACTATCAGTACTGACCTTGAGATTATCTTCATGACGTTTAACCTCAGCACGTTCACCACGTACTGCGGTATATGTCGATTTTTGCATGCTGGTGACCCCTTGAAATCACCTGACAGTTTCAAATTATCTTCTCTCCTGATAACCTCGCTTCTTTCACCCTCGTTTAATCGTATAATCATCACCGTGAAAGACCTACAAATCACCTTCCGGCTTCAAATTGTCAACATGACGAATGGGGGAAACGTCTTTCACCTGGTTGCATTTTTCCGGTGTCCTACGTCGAAGTCACCTTCTGATTTTAAAATTGTCAGGATGTTTGATAGGTGATCTTCGTCGGCTGGACCCAACGACTCTTCGGAGGTCTATCAAAGTCTCCCTCGGGACGTAAATGATCCGATTGTCTTGTAACAGACACTCGTTCGCCAGCAAAGTATGTGTAATCGTCCTTTCTTCTAACATCTATAAATTCACCTTCCATTCTTAAATGATCCTCTCTTTTCTTTATATCTACTCGTTCAACTTTGGTGATCTTGTAATCATCTCTAGATCGGCGAACATCAAATCACCTTCCATACGTAAATGAGCTTCGTGACGACGTACTTCCATTCTTTCACCGTTCGTGTATTTGAATCTTCTTTCGAAGGTTGCATTATCTGCATTTCACCTTCGGGTCTAAGATTATCCTGTGGTTTTTGATCGTGAACGTTCAGCTTTCTGAGGACTATAATCATCCTTCGGAACGATATAAAATTCTCCTTCGACGTGCAAATTGTCTTCGTGTCGAATCGGACCACGTTTCTCGGCTGGTTCGAGGTTTTTCGGTGTACGTTTAGCAAATTCACCTTCTGGACGAAGATTGTCCTTTGGTTTCTTAACATCAGCTCGATCGCACGACCTGGAGTCTCTTTTTTAGGTCTACCAATGAAATCACCTTCTGGATGGAGATTATCAGGGTGCTTGATTGGTGTCCTTCGTTCAGCAGGACCAACTATTGCCTTTTCTGGTCTATCAAATTCACCTTCCGGTTTCAATTGTCCCTTGGGTTTTCTTAATAGCTGCTCGATCACCTTTGCCAGGCGTTGATTCTTTTGGTCTTTGAACAAAATCACCTTCAGGTTTCAAACTTGTCTGGATGTTTGATCGGTGTTCTTCTTTCTGCTGGACCTACTGGTACCTTATCGGGACGCTCGAAGTCACCTTCTGGACGTAGATTGTCTTCATGCCTGATGATCTCGCTACGTTCCCCACGTGTCACTCTATAATCGGCACGTCTTCGAATATCAATAAATTCACCTTCCACTTTGAGATTATCTTCTCTACGAAGACATCTGTTCGTTCAATTCTGGATGTGTAGTATAATCATCTCTTGATCTATGTACGTGAATGTCACCCTCCATCTTCAAATTGTCACGATGAATTACGATTCTCAGTTTTTTCTGCCCTTGCCAGGTTTATAATCGTCTTTAGGCTTGCCAACAAATTCACCTTCGGGTTTGAGATTGTCCTTTGGTCTCTTTTGAATAGGAGTTCAGCACGTTTCGGTGTGAAATCATCTTTAGGTCTACCAACAATTTCACCTTCGGGATGAAGATTGTCCTCGTGTTTGATTGGTGATTCGTCTTTCAGCTGGTCAACAGGGATTTTCTCTGGTCTCTCGAATGTTCCTTCTGAACGAAGATATCTTTAGGTCTCGTGACATCAGCTCTTTCACCTTTCCCAGGTGTCTTCTCTTTCGGACGACCCACAAATTCACCTTCTGGATAAAATTATCAGGACGTTTGATAGGTGTCCTTCTCTCAGCTGGTCCAACTGCTGTCTTTTCTGGTCTATCAAATTCACCTTCTGGTTCAAATTGTCCTTAGGTTTCTTGATAGCCTGCTCGATCACCTTTACCAGGTATCACTTCTTTAGATCTCTGGACAAACTCACCTTCGGGTTTCAAATTGTCCGCGTGTTTTATTGTTGTTCTTCTTTCGGCTGGAGCCAACAGCTTTTTCTCTGGCCTTTTCAAAGTCTCCTTCCGGCCTCAGATTATCTTTAGGCTTCTTTACGTCAGCTCTTTCACCTTTCTTAGGTGTCCTGTTCCTTTGGACGACCAATAAATTCACCTTCAGGCTTCAAATTGTCATCATGTTGATAGGCGATCTACGTTCTGCTGGCCACCTGGTGCCTTTTCAGGCCTCTCAAATTCACCTTCAGGTCTCAAGTTATCTTCCGGTTTCTTGATTTCTGGTACTGGCCACTTTCTTTGGCGAATAATCATCCTTGGGCCGACCTTCGAAAAGACCTTCGGACTTGAGATTAATCCTCGTGCTAACTATATACTCGTTCACCCTCTGACTACTTTGAATCGTCTCTAGTTCTAATATCAGTAAATTCACCTTCCATCCTTAAATTGTCCTGATACTTGACGACTTCGGCACGTTCAGTACTAGTGAATCATGTATACTCATCACGTGACCTATAAGTTCGATATCACCTTCCATTCGCAGATTGTCGGTACGTCTGACAATGTCCATGCGTTCACCCGAGTTGTTACGTAATCATCTTTAGGACGGCCTTCGAATGGACCTTCTGGTCTGAGATTATCTTCAGGTTTCTTAAATCAGCACGTTCAACCTTTGGTAGGTCTAGAAGTCATCTTTAGTCTACCTGTGAAGTCACCTTCGGGTTTGAGATTATCAGGATGTTTTATAGGCGTACGTTTCTCGGCAGTTTAGCTGGAGACTTAACAGGTCTATCGAATTCACCTTCTGGATTAAGTTATCCTTTGGTTTCTTAATGTCAACTCTTTCACCACGTTTTTGGTGCCTCTTCTTTAGGTTTACCTAAAATTCACCTTCCGGCTTCAAATTATCCGGATGTTTGATAGGAGTCCTCTTTCAGCCGGTCCAAACTTCTTTGTCTGTGGTCTATCAAATTCACCTTCAGTTTTGAGATTATCTTTGGGTTTTTTCATTCTGGTCTATCAGCTGCTGATACTCTCATGTTCAGGACGTTCGAAGTCACCTTCAGGTTTTCAAATTGTCTTTGGGTCTGTTTAACTTCAGCCCTATCACCTTTTATCGGTGTCTCTTCTTTAGGCCTCTTGACATAAATTCACCTTCAGGTTTGAGATTATCTGGATGTTTGATAGGTGATCTTCTTCGCTAGGACCCATTGGGACTTTTTCTGGTCTCTCGAAGTCACCCTCGGGACGTAGGTTGTCTTTAGGTCTCTGACGTCAGCTCTTTCCCCACGTTTAGGTGTTTTTCTTTTGGACGACCTATAAATTCTCCTTCTGGTTTCAAATTGTCTTCTGGTCTTTTGATTTCAGGACGTTCGGCTCTTTTCGGTGAGTAAATCATCTTGGGAAGACCTTCGAAAGGACCTTCGGATTTGAGGTTATCAGGGTGACGTACGATGTCAGCTCGATCACCTTTGACGACCTTATAATCGTCTCTCGTGTCTGATATCAGTGAATTCCCCTTCCATTCTTAAATTGTCCTGATACTTGACGACTTCAGTACGTCACGTATGATGAAATCGTGCGATTCATCACGTGATCTATAAGTTCTCAATATCACCTTCCATTCGCAGGTTGTCAGTAAGTCTGATAACATCATGCGTTCTCCACGAGTTGTTAAGGTAATCATCTTAGGACGACCTTCGAATGGACCTTCTGGTCTGAGATTATCTTCAGGTTTCTTAATATCCAGCACGTTCACCTTTGGTAGGTTTAAAGTCATCTTTAGGTCTACCAATGAGTCACCTCTGGGTTTGAGATTGTCTGATGTTTGATGTGAACGACGTTCAGGCTGGTCCACTGTAGGATTTTTTCTGGTCTATCGAAATCACCTTCTGGTCGAAGATTGTCTCTGGACGCTACCTTCTGGTCGTTCTGCTCGTTTCGGTGAGTAGTCATCTTTGGACGACCTTCGAATGGTCCTTCGGGTTTAAATTGTCCTCCGGACGTTTGACGTCAGCTCTCTCCCACGAGTGGGTTTATAATCATCTTTAGGCACGCCCTTCAAATGGAACCTTCCGGTTCTGAGATTGCTCTGCAGGTTTTTTAACATCAGCACGTTCACCTTTGGTAGGTTTAAAGTTACATTTCTTAGGTCTACCAATGAACGTCACCTTGGGTTTGAGATGTTCTGGATGTTTGAGTGTGTGAACGACGATTCAGCTGGGCTCTGGAGATATTGTTGGCCTCTCAAATCACCTTCTGGTCGAAGTTGTCCTCTGGACGCTTTACTTATGGTCGTTCTGCATCGGTTTAGAGTGAATTAATCATCTTTGGACGACCTTCGAATGATCCCTTCTGGTTCTTTAAAATATCCTCTGGCGTTTCACATCAGCCCTTTCACCTCGAGTTGGTTGTAACTCATACTCTTGGTCTACCTTCAAATCGACCCTCCGGCACCCTGACAAATTATCTTCAGGACGTTTAACTTCTGGTCCCTTTCTTACTCTGTTGAGGTGATAATCATCTTTTGGGACGGACCCTCGAATAGACCCTCTGGATTCATAATTATTCTTCTGGACGTTTTACTTCAGGTTGCTTTCTGCACGTTTAGGCCGATATAATCATCCTTAGGACGACCTTCAAACGTACCTTCAGGTCGCAAATTATCTTCGGACGCTTAACATCAGCTCTCTCGCTCTGGTTGGCATGTAATCATCTTTGGGACGACCTTCGAATGGTCCTTCTGGTCTTAAGTTGTCTTCTGGACGTATTACATGAGGTCTATCTGCACGTTTTAGGCGAATAATCATCCTTAGGACGACCTTCAAAACGTACCTTCAGGTCGCAAATTATCTTCAGGGACGCCTTAACATCAGCTCTCTCGCCTCTGGTTGGTAAGTAATCATCCTTTGGGACGACCTTCGAACACACCCTCCGGTCTCAAATTATCTTCTGGACGTTTTACGTCTGGTCTTTCGCACGTTTGGGTGAATAGTCCATCCTTAGGTCTACCTTTCAAATGGCCTTCAGGGCGCAAATTATCTTCAGGACGTTTAACATCAGCTCTCTCGCTCTGGTTGGCATGTAATCATCTTTGGGACGACCTTCGAATGGTCCTTCTGGTCTTAAGTTGTCTTCTGGACGTATTACATGAGTCTTTCTGCACCGTTCGGTGAATAATCATCTGTAGCGTCCTTCCTTCGACTGGTCCTTCTGTTTTCAAATTATCTTCAGGTAGGTTTAACATCAGCCCCTTTCACCTCGAGTTGGTTTGTAATCGTCTCTGGGTCTACCTTCAAACGGACCTCTTCAGGGCGCAAATTATCTTCAGGACGTTTAACAATCAGCTCTCTCGCCTCTGGTTGGCATGTAATCATCTTTGGACGACCTTCGAATGGTCCTTCTGGTCTTAAGTTATCTTCTGGACGTATTACATGAGGTCTTCTGCACGTTTCGGTGAATAATCATCTTTAGGTCGTCCCTCAAATGGTCCTTCTGGTCGCAAATTCTCTTCAGGTCGTTTAACATCAGCCCTTTCACCGCGAGTTGGTTGTATCGTCTCTGGGTCTACCTTCAAAACTGTCCTTCAGGTCTCAATTATCCTCAGGCTTTCTCCACCTTCTGGTCTTCTGCACGTTTTGGAGTGTAATCATCCTTAGGTCGTCCTCGAATGGGTCATCTTCTGGCCTTAATTATCTTCTGGTCGTTAACGTCATGCTCTTTCACCTCGAGTTGGTTTATAATCATCTCTAGGGCGTCCCTCAAACAGCCCATTCTGGTCTCAAATTATCCTCAGGCTTTCTCACGTTCTAGTCTCTCTGCACGTTTTTGGAGTGTAATCATCCTTAGGTCGTTCCCCTCGAATGGTCCTTCTGGCCATTAAATTATCTTCTGGTCGTTTAAACGTCAGCTCTTTCACCTCGAGTTTGGTTTATAATCATCTCTAGGGCGTCCCTCAAACAGCCTTCTGGTCTCAAATTGTCCTCAGGCTTTCTAACTTCTGGTCTCTCTGCACGTTTCGGTGAATATCATCTTTAGGTCGTCCCTCAAATGGTCCTTCCTGGTCGCAAATTATCTTCAGGTCGTTTAACATCAGCCCTTTCACCTCGAGTTGGTTATAATCATCTCTAGGGCGCCCCTCGAACGGTCCCTTCTGGTCTTAAATTATCCTCTGGTCTTCTAACTTCTGGTCTCTCCGCACGTTTCGGAGTATAATCGTCCTTTGGTCGTCCCTCGAATGGTCCTTCTGGTCGCAAATTATCTTCAGGCCGTTTAACGTCAGCCCTTTCACCTCGAGTTGGTTTATAATCATCTCTAGGTCGTCCCTCGAACGGTCCTTCTGGTCTCAAATTATCCTCAGGCCCTTCTAACTTCTGTCTCTCTGCACGTTTCGGAGTATAATCATCCTGGTCGTCCCCTCGAATGGTCCTTCTGGTCGCAAATTATCTTCAGGCCGTTTAACGTCAGCCCTTTCACCTCGAGGTTGGTTTATAATCATCTCTAGGGGCGTCCCTCGAACGGTCCTTCTGGTCTCAAATTATCCTCGGCCTTCTAAACTTCTGGTCTCTCTGCAACGTTTGCGGAGTATAATCATCCTTAGGTCGTCCCTCGATGGTCCTTCTGGTCGCAAATATCTTCAGGCCGTTAACGTCAGCCCTTATCACCTCGAGTTGGTTATAATCATCTCTAGGGCGTCCCTCGAACGTCCTTCTGGTCTCAAATTATCCTCAGGCCTTCTAACTTCTGGTTCTCTCTGCACGTTTCGGAGGTATAATCGTCCTTAGGTCGTCCCTCGAATGGTCCTTCTGGTCGCAATTATCTGCAGGCCGTTTAACGTCAGCCCTTTCACCTCGAGTTGGTTTGTAATCATCTCTTGGTCTACCTTCAAATGGTCCCTCTGGTCTCAAGTTGTCCATTAGGTCTTTTCTGTTCAGGTCTTGCGTTATCGCCGGTACAATATAATCATCTTTCACATGTGATGTCCATTCAATCGGTCCTACCGGTCTCAAATTATCATCTCGTCTCATAACTGTATTACTAATGTAATCAATTTCATCGAACGCTTTATACTCTTTCGTGTGTAGTAGTCCGTACTCTCAACAACATCCGTTTTACTGTAAAATCTATCCATCCTCTTCTCTATAAATTTGGATGACGTCTTGGTTCACGTTCAACGACATCATACTTATGGAAATCCTCTTTCAAATGGGAGGTTCCCTGTAATTGAATAAATCGAAAATCATTTTCAATTGGTCAGAAATTTTTTAATAACACGTTTATTATATTTATATATAATTATCAATATTTACCGTGAATGCACCCTCTCCTACGGTGAGGTTATCCGTACGTTTAATAATCTCCGCACGTTGGATGCCTACGATGATCAATATATTCTGATCTCGTTGTAGTTTCATCAATGAATTCACCTTCAACCTAGTATATGTATTTCGACGTACTGGGCTTGGTCGTTCGCCGGGTACCCCGGTGAACACCAGCTCTGTTGTTGTCACACCTATACAATATTTTTACATTTATAATAAAACTCAAACTTAATAGAAATTTTTATTAGAAAATAGAACATTTAGAATGTTAAAAACCCTAATAATCTAATTCCACAGAATATATTATCGTAAATTATATATTAATAACAGATATATTTATAATATTATAGACGGCAAATGTTCATTAGTTGGTATAATGTGTTCATATGTTTTCTTACGCAAAAAGTAAGATGTTATTAAGAGTCTGATAATTTATTTTATTAATTAGAAATATCAACAATAGGATTCGATGAATGAATGAATGAATGAATGAATGAATGAGTGAATGAATGAATGTTTTTTTTAACGATTATTGCAAACAAAACTTAATAATAATAATAATAATAATAATAATAATAATAATAATAATGGTTATTAATAATAATTAAAAAACTTACTTTCAAAATCACCTTCAGGTCTGAGATTGTCTTTTGGTTTGACAAACTGGAACACGTTCGCCATATTTAGGAGCTTCCTCATGTGGCCTTCCAATAAATTCACCTCTGGTTTAAGATTGTCCTGTGGCTTTCTGGTTGGTGCCCTTTCACCTCTGGTTGGTGCTTCTACCTTTGGCCTTCCAATAAACTCACCCTCAGGTTTCAAATGGTCTTGTGGTTTTCTTACAGTGCTCTCGTTCGCCATAAGTGGCCACATAATCGGTACGTCCTCTCTCCTACAAATTCACCCTCCATGGTAAGTGATCTTCATGGTGGTATCTGTGCTGTCTCTCCACGTGTTTCTCATCAAATTCTTCACGATACGAACTGACCACGTGTACTGGCTCATCGCGTGAAATATCTATATTATCTTCAGGAAGATTGTGCGGACACGATGGCGTCTGTTAACAAGGAAGAAAAAAAAAAAAAGATAATACAATAAAGAAGAAAAATTCTACAATTAATCCTGAAGTGATTTTATTTAGCATCGATTTTAAGCGATTAAAAAATATTATTTGTAATCGATATATTATAGTCTGACGTATTAGAAAAAATAATAATGAATTTGTCTAATCTAAGATTCGAAAATATTTATTAATTTGTCGTAATATATATATATATATATATATATATATATATATATATATAATTAAATTTTTTACATACATACATATATATCCTATGTATCTATTTATCGGATAAACAAGAAAATATAATAAATATTTGAAATATTCGAAATTAGAAACTATTCATATTTGTTGATTTCTTTAGATTTATATATAAATAAATCGTTCGTAGTTTATCTCTGTGCGCGTATTTAAATATTATTTAAATAAAACTAATGCATATACGTATATATGATTTATTTGTATTTAATTAATAATTTTTTAAGACAATAACGTGAACATTAGAAAAATGAGATACTATTTGTGTGAGAAGATTTCGTAATAGCCAACGCCCAACGTCCACGGATCCTTATTTGAAAGTCTTCTCGAAGGAAAGATCGAGAAGGATGACCTTGTATGGTGAAGAAAAAAAAAAAAAGAAAAAAGAAAAAAAAAAGAAGACCGTATCACATGAGTGCCAATTTTGAATGCAAATGTGTGATCACATATGGACCGTTCTCAAGGCTCTCATTCGTCACATACATTTTCGTATAATATCGAAATGAGGAAGAAAAAAGAAGAAAGAGAGAGAGAGAGAGAGAGAGAAGAGAGAGAGAGAGAGAAAAATAAGATAAAAACAAATCATTTTCTACCAAATAAAATTACCATTAACAAACAATAATCAAAATCTATCTCTAAAAATTATTTAATACCAACGATAATATCGGAATCGATTCAATCGGGTCAAACGATTTCATTGATAAAATTGATAATAATTTACAACTTTTATGCAAAATAAAAAAGCAATAATCTTCACAAGAAAAAAGAAAAAAGAAAACAAAAAAAAAAAAGAAAAAAGACAAAAAACAGAAGAAAACCACATTCGACCCAAAGGCAAATTATCTAATATCCGATAAGATTTAATACAAACTTGCGATCTATAGATCTCTATGTATGTAAAAAGAAATTAACAAGAGTTCGATATATGAAAAAAAAAAAAAAAAAAAAAGAAAAAAAAACAAAAGATAAATAAATAAATAAATAATATTCATTTTGCTTCTCTAGAGATGAAATTGACCTAATGTTCCAGACATTCTAATTTCTAATCATAGACTGATTTAGACGGACAGGTAAGTTAGACGAGAACGTCAATCAAAATGATGAGAACGTTAATGGGTATGCATCGTATAGAAGAACCAAGCCCAAAGCCATAGATCCTTTCCCCTCTCTCCCATCTTCCCATCTCTCTCTCTCTCTCTCTCTCTCTCTCTCTCTCTCTCTCTCTCTCTCTCTCATGTATCTGAAATTGGCTTAGTTCTATCCCTATCTTCCTTCAACTATGAAATTCAATATTGGCTTTGAGGCATTCTCTCTCTCTCTCTCTCTCTCTCTCTCTCTCTCTCTCTTTCTCTCCTTAATCTCCACACTAAAATTGTGATATCTTTCAAAATTCCTGCCAAAAAGTGTATCCGATATGAAATATTATCGATCGTAGAAATAAAATAATTTTAATTAATTATCCCGACTTTATTACAATTAATAAAATTATTTAGAATATAGAAATGAAAAAGTACTGAAAAATATTGAATGAAATTCATTATTATTCGATTAAATTATATCGATTTATTATGGACAAGTTCAAAGATCAACATCGATCTCTGTCAACTACTAGGATTTTTAAAGGATACGATACGCGTCGTTTTACACTGGACACTTGAATAAAAGAACTGGTAAGAGCCTTGAATAAGAAACGAATAACGAAAGGTGATCGGAAAGAAACAAGTTGCCATAAAAGGGTTGCGTCTGGTGTCCTACTTTTTCACCATCCAAAGACTTTATACGTTGTTAATATGAAAGTAGGACAGAAGATTTATATTAATCTATACGATCCTGCGTATCCTTTTATTACAAAAATCGAATTATCTTTGGGTGGTCGATAGTTATTTTAGATTCTTTATTTTCTTTCTTTTTCTATTTGAATTTTCAAGATAAAAAACACCCGACATCAAAATGTAAGTGATAATAAATTGGATTGTTGGTAAAAAACAAAATAAAAAAAAAAAAAACAAGTATTTTTTTTTTAATTATAGCTAATATTTTTCTAGCTTTCCATTTCGTCGATTTGAATATTGACCTAATTATGGAAATTTAAATCAGGATAAACAACAAGAAACTTCGTGAATCCAAATTTATCATGCAAAGTTAGGAATATTAAAAGATTGAATAAACAAATGCTATTTGTTATTGTAAAATAAGATATATATATATAATATATATATGTGTGTAAGTATATTAAATATAATATATAAAAAAAATAAGAAAACTTACCCACAAGTACAGAGTTCACAGATACACTGTTCCTTAATGGCAAACGTGAAAGGATTTCTGATGGCGTTGGCGTTATTTCAGAATCGGCAATAGAATCCGGTGATTGATCACCACGTCTATGCTTTCCTGGTTTTTCGTCAGGACGATCGAATTTTCCTGTAATTGGATGTTCATCAGAACGACTGGGTTTCCCTGCGGCCGGTCTTTCATCAGGATAACTGGGTTTATCTCAATTGATATATCATCAGGTTCATCAAAACGACTGGGTTTGGCAGCAATTGGTCTATCAACTGGTCGACTGGGTTTGCCTGCAGCTGGTCGTCTATCCTCTGGACGACTGGGTTTGTCTTCAGTTGATCTTACATCAGGTTCATCAAAATAACTGGGTTTTCCTATAATTGAGCTTTCGTCAGGATGACTAGGCTTCCCTGCAGCTGGTCTTTCATCAGGCTCGTCAGGAAACTGGGTTTGCCTGCAGCTGGTTTTTTATCAGGGCGACTAGGTTTCCCTGCAGCTGGTCTTTCATAAAATTCATCAGGACGACTGGGCTTGTCTACAGTATGTCTGTCATCAGGACGACTAGATTTCTCTGCAACTGGTCTTCATCAGGCTCATCAGGACGACTGGGTTTGCCTGCAGCTGGTTTTTTATCAGGACGACTAGGTTTCCCTGCAGCTGGCCTTTCATGAGTTTCATCAGGATGACTGAGTTTGTCTATAGTACGTCTATCATCAGGACGACTAGGTTTCCCTGCAGCTGGTCTTTCATGAGTTTCATCAGGATGACTGGGTTTGTCTACAGTACGTCTGTCATCAGGACGACTAGGTTTCCCTGCAGCTGGTCTTTCGTGAATTTCATCAGGATGACTGAGTTTGTCAACAGTATGTCTGTCATCAGGACGACTAGGTTTCCCTGCAGCTGGTCTTTCATAAGTTTCATCAGGATGAATGGGTTTGTCAACAGTACGTCTATCATCAGGACGACTAGGTTTCCCTGCAGCTGGTCTTTCATGAGTTTCATCAGGACGACTTGGTTTGCTTGCAATTGATTTTTCATCAGGACGGCTTGGTTTCCCTGCAGCTGGTCTATCCTCTGGACGACTGGGTTTTCCTTCAACTGGTTTATCATCTTTGGACGAGTCAACAATTTTTCAACTTTTCCAAGCTTCTCTGGACTTGATGATCTCTCTTTCCGGTCTACTTGGTTTGCCGGCCGCTGGTATTGGTGCTGCTTTCTCGTTGGTGAGACATAATCTCGTGGTGTTCCCTCTATCGGTCGGCCTAACGTATCGATACAATTACGATATACTATAATTGATGAGATTCAAGTAACAGTTTAAGTCAATTATTATTTAACATAGCAATTTATGAAATATTTTTGTTTCCGCATAAATTTTTAGAGATATGCTTTTCTTTTTTCTTTCTTCGTGTATAAATTTTTGCGTTTACAATTTTCTTTCTTTTTACCTTTTCATTTCAATTAACATTTCCTTCATTACCTCATTCGTTTATGGAGTAGATTTTTTTTTTTTTTTTTTTTTTTTTTTTTTTTTTTTTTTTAATAAAGTTTGTGATATAGACATATATATATGTATACATGTATAGGTATGTAACTTACTTTTTGATATCATCCGTAGGACTTTTTTCTGGTTGCTGAGGGCGAGATGGTTTTCCAGCAGCTGGAATCGATTTCGTTCGATCGTCTTCCCTACATCCTGGTATTCCTTGAGGATAACCAAGTCTTTCTGGGGACGTTTTCTTGTGGGATCGGTCGTTGGTTTAGGAGTTGAGCTGGTGATCCTCTCAAACCGAATATCGTCGACGACATCTCGAGCTACCATACTAGTCACCTGCTCTGTTTCGATGAATTCTTTCGTGATTTAGTGACATCTCTCTGTAAAACAATTATTTAAAACGTTCATTATAATTGTCAATATATTTTTCAGATCGTTGTTCAATTTGAAAAAAAAAAAGAAAAAAAAAGAAAAAGGAAAAAGATATTTGATATAATATTTATAAAAATAATATTACATTATATTATATCACGTTATCTCATTTATATCCTCATATTAGCTATTAAGATGAAAAATATTTTTAATCAAATTTATTTTTAATTATATCGAATATAAAAAAAGAAAAGAATAAAAAAAAAATAGTAATAGACAATTTTATTCCTTTTGATTTAATGAAAATATTAGAAGTTTATATATATATATATATCTATATATAAGGTTAATCATGTAATTATCCTAATTAAATTATCCTTATAAAATATTATAAGTACATAAAAGTAACATTTTTGAAAAATTGTTTATACATTTAATTTAATTAAAAACAAAAATCTTATTTAGCGCGTTTCTTGTTAATTATTCTTAATTAATTATTATAATAATAAAAATGATATTACGGATTCATAAAAAGTAGGATAAAAATTTTGTCAAAAATAATTTAGATCCCATTTAACATTTGTTATTCTATGAAAAATATTCGAAGGAATACAAATTTTGAAACTCTTCTTTTTTTTTTTTCTTTTCTTTTTTTTCTCTCTTTTTTCTTTTTTTCAACGGATTATATTCTCCTTTAATTGCTCAATCATTAAATAAGATTAAATATGAATTATATGAAGGATTATATTAGGGGACAGTTTTATCATTCGTCTCTTTCTTTTAACATCGAACGTGTTATGAATGATGCAACGAACACGTAGTTTAGCCTTTATACGTATCAATCGATTATAATATTGTCTTGTCAACGAACTCAAGACCAGTTAGGTAGTTCATTCCCCTCAAAGACAATTAAAATGGACTTTGCTAATCGAAATTATTATCGTCACGCTAATTACATTTGCTTTCGCGAGCTGTTTACTAAATTGATAACTAAAACGTCCATTACTTTGTTTCATATAATATTTCTTATTTTATTTTATTTTTTTTTTTTTTTTTTTTGTTTGTTCCTAATCTAAACAACTAAATGAAAAAGAAATGAAACGTAAAATTATGCAATTATTTAATATAATTATTAATGATATATACGTATATGTCATGTGATCAACAAAATTTAATTATCATAAAATATTAACGATATTAATGATATTATAAAATGTTTATATAACAGATAATGATCGTCAAAATATTTCAAAATTTTCTATCCAAGTTGATCGACGTTGGAATAAAAAAAAAAAAGAAAAAAAAGAAGAAAAAAAATAAACAAATGCACATAAAAAATGAATGAATAAATGAATTTAAAATTAAAAAAAAAAAAAAAAAAAAAACAGATATCAAATATATAATATATATATATATATATATATATATATAAGAAAATTTTGATCTATAATCTGAAGCTAAAAATGAATAAAAAAAAAAAAAAAAGAGAAAAGAAGCAAGAAAAAAACAGAAAAAAAAGGAACACAAAACAAACGAACAAATAATATGCCAATTAGAAAATTAAATACTATATTTACTCCGTTATATTTTTAAAAATCTAATCAATCAATTGCTTGAGAGTTCTAGAAAGAGAAAAAGAGAAGGAAAAAGGAAAAAAAACAATTCAAATACAAACGTCGTAGCAATTTCCATTTGATTAAATCCATATCTACAATCAAGGTAACCTAATCGATCGATTATTACAAGAGATGAAGTAAGCACCATGTTTCACGATAATTATCCTAACACACTCCGAGATATAATTTGCAAAGAGAACAATAATAACAAAAAAAAAAAATATATATATATATATATATATATACATATATATATACCATTAAGGACTATTAACTTAGAATTAACATGAAACCATTACCTTTGTGATAATCAACGAATAAAAAGTATAAAAAATGTAGCATAAATTTCTAATTTCTCATAAAAACATGTTAATAATACGGCAAGTTAAATATAGATCGGAAAGAAGACATTTGGAATAATGAGAACGAAAGAAAGATTTTCATTAGTTTTATGATTTATTTTCTTTTTTCTTTCCTTTTTTTGATCATTATCGTTTTGAATTATATTTATTAAGTGTAAAAAAAAAAAACAGAGAGAGAGAGAGAGAGAGAGAGATGGATAGATAGAGAGATTAGAAATGTCACGTGCTACTTTGCTCAAAGTAACATGAGATTTGCTGTGGATGACTTTTTTATATGTGCGCACACCTTATAAACGTATCACATAACATGCTGAGCTAAAACGTTCTCTACCTTTCAGATTCGATTTCGTTCTTCTCTTATTTTTTTAGTCGTCAGACTGCTTGCTGATAGTTGCTTAAAAAAAGACAAGGAAGAAAAAAAAAAGAGAGAGAGAGAGAGAAGAAATAAAAGTAAAAAATATAATAAATTATATACTCGAGTGAAAGTAACGGAAGGCTGGCTTGTTCCATATATAGATATATCCATTCTATTAATAGTATATATTATTATTATTATTATTATTATATAGATAGTAATTTATTTTATGATAATTTTTAATGGAAATATAAAATAATATATTTCATTATTATTATTACTATTACTATATTACACACACACACACACACACATATATATTATTATTATATATATATTAATAATAATATATATATAATTAATTAAATATATAATTCCTATAAGAATAATCATTGAAATTTGGATTATTCTTTTGGATCTTTAAACAGAAAAAAAAGAAAAACAGAAAAAGAAAAAAGAGAATGGAAAAAAAAAAGAAAAACAAGAAATAAATAAATAAAGGGATAAAAGCAAAAGAAAGAAAAACATTGTATATTATTTCACGGTTAGTTCAACGTATACGTTTTGCTTCGTTAAACGTATTTAACCATCATAACTTTTACTCTACCAATAAAAGAATCATAGTCAAGTGTAGGCGATGATAATGGTAAGTTAGAAATGGCACGTGTATATCCTACTAATAATATTACGACAAATTGTATATACGTGACGTTAGATTAAAATTATTCATTTTGATGATTCCACTTTGAGGACTCTATTCTAATGATAAAATGTATAATATTTATTAATACGTATACTTATAATATACGTATTACTTTCATACATAGAATTGACCGTTTGATCGATGCCTGGTGCTTACGTTAAAGTGACTTGACCTTTGTTCACTTACTAAATCAGATAGTTAATGAAAAAATTACTCGTTATGGATGTGTGTTCTTGGTATTTTAAATTTAGATCACGGTAAATTTTACTTTCATATTCTTTACTTGCGTGAATTAAAAAAGATCGAAAAAATCTAAAATTAAATAAAAAAAATAAAAGAAAGTACAAAGATTTTATCGAATTTTTAATATCTAATCTCACCAAAAATTGCTTTAGGAAATATTAAAATGTTTTTACACATACACATATATATGTGTATATATATATATATATAATAAATAATCTAATTATAATATATACATATATTATAATATAATATATACGTAAAATAGAATAAATGTAGATTTAAATATTTTTATAAAAATAAATTTTTAATTTTTATTTAATAAAAAATTTATTAAAAAGAAGATTTTTAATCATTTTTGAGTGTTTGATAGAATTTTATAATATATATATATATATATATAAATATTTATTTAAAATATAAATATATAATAAAATATAAGTATTTAAATTAATTGAAAATAATTATTATCATAATAATTAAATAATTTAAGATATGTCATATATTATAATACATATACATATACATATATATATATATAAAAAATTTTCGTATAAAATCTAATATAATTAATGTTTAATGAAAGATTCCATTAATAAATTACGAAATAATAAAATATTCCTTTACGTTTATCGCTTTTTTCCTTTATTAATCTTTCCTATTTGTTTTCTTTATCATTTTATTTTCGTTCGGTTTTTTTTCTTTTTGTTTTTTTGTTTTCACGTAACCGATTGATTTGTACGAAATAAAAAATTTGTCATTGTTTATGCAATTCGACGAAAATATGCTTTCTTTCAAGTCGATGTAACGAAAATATAACATAAGGTAAGAGAAAGAGAGAGAGAGAGAGAGAGACAGACACTATTATACTCTACGAGTATAGCGGATCGTCGAGGAAATACGGGTTACGCGTATATACAAACGACACATATATAAAATACACGTCTCTCGACTTTTGCGTGTCAGTAAATAAGTGGAGCGTGTAATACTTACACATACGCTAGTGTAACGATAGTTTACACCAGTGTTTCCCAAAGTATTACAGAGAATACTCATTGAAATACTGACGTTTCTTATTTCCTCCCTCCCCTCCCCTCCCCTCCTCGGCGTTGAAAAATCATGATAATTAAAATATTAATTTATCAATTTCATGGATACGCTATTTTTGCATAATTATAATTTGAAAATAAAATTGTCCACTATATTCTTATATCATTCGCATTATAATTTATAAAATATATTCTCCTATTAAATAATCAAGGTGTAATGTTAAAATTTTCAAAAAAATTTTTTATATATTTCATCATAGTAGAAATTTTGCAAATCCTGCTTTATACGTTTCAACAATCAAAAAGTGATAAAGTGTTACCTATATATACCTACACCTGTACGTACATATAGTAGGTATGTACAGAATAGGCCAAAAGTTTTAAGGTGAGTTGAAAATTTTTCAGGTGGTACAAAGAAAAAAGAAAAGAAAAGAAAAGAAAAAGAAAAAAAAAGAGAGAGAGAGAGAGAGAGAGAGAAAACAAAAGTGATACAAGCGATTATAAAAATGAATTGAATTTTTCTCGAGACTCTTTTTTCAACTAATTTCATTCGAATGATAAGATTCAAAAAAAACTCCATACTATCGTAGTTTTGCGATCTGAAGAGAAACAAAAAGGGAACAAGAAATTATAATAAAATAAAATGAAGAAAAGAAAACAAAAATAAAATTATTAATTCGAAAAGATCGCGAAAATGATTTATTCAAAACGATTAATTGGATTTTTTTGAAAAATCTTTCACCGTGTCAAAAACTTTTGGTCCACCCTGTACATGGTATGTACATAATTAATATGTGTACGTATATATTTGTATCCTTGTGTCTGGTTGGTTTTCATGTACGCATGTACACAAATATGCGCGCGCACATATCGCGTCACGTTTATTTCTCGCTTCTTTTTTAAACGTTACTTTTGCGTAACTTTACGCGATTCAATTTCTTAAATGGAATTAATGATTCCTTGTTTTTCTTCTTTTTTTTTTTTCCTTGTTTCCTTTTTTTCTTTTCCTTTTTTTTTTTTTTTTTTTTTTTTTTCGAATCGCCATCATACACTTTCGCAAGATATTTGTAACTACGTAAATATTCGTATTTATTCGAAAAATTTGTGATTTAATTATTTTGATAAAATTTCTCTATTTAATCCCTTTGATTCCTTTTAATTTCGTAAAGTTACGTGAATTTTTTAATTTCTTTTCTTTTTTTCTTTCTCTCTCTCTCTCTCTCTCTCTTTTTTTTTGTTCTTCCTCTTTTATTATTCACTTGACCATATCTCGTTTATATTTGCCGAACACACAATTTTCTAATCGTCACGTTAATTTACAATCCAATTCTTTGTTTCTTTTTCTCTTTTTTTTTTTTTGTTGTTGTTGTTGTTGTTATCTTAATTTACACCGAGGAAAATCGATTATTATTTACAACGTTCTTTTTAAAATTAACGTGATAGTGAAAAAGAGTGAAGAACGTTGTCACATGATCGTCGTTAATGCAATGAATAAAACCAATTATTTCCAATATAAATAATTTTTTTCCTAATCTCCAGATAAATATCGAACTGATCTAACTAAGATTTATTTTCATGGCACAAAAAAAAAAAAGAAAAGAAACGACTAATAAAATAATTATAAAGGTCCGTTATCTATTCTAACATCAACTTGTCTAGAAAAGTTACTAATCAACATGCTAATCATTGAAATAAATAAAGTAATATTAGAAATGTGTAAGATCACATTACGTATACTATTCTTACGTATAAGTACATAAATAAGTAAATAAGTATATATTAAATTTATGCTAATGGATCTATGAAAATATCGAATTATATTTTAAAGATTTAACGAGAACAGGTCTTTCTGTTTCATCACTATTCTGTAATTATTGATTTAAAAAATAAAAGTTTGAAGAAATAGAAATAGTAAAAGAAGAAGTAAAAGAAGCTGTATATGTGACACCTATATCACATAAATATATATATTTATGTCATTACGGATTACGAGTTCCTTTTAAATTACGTAAGTATGGATTTAAAGAGCTCGAACGAGCTACCATTCATTCGTAACTAACTTTATATTCTCTCTTTCTCTTTCTCTCTCTCTCTCTCCCTCTCTCTCTCTCTCTCTCTCTCTCTATCTATCTATCTCTCGATCTATCTTTCTCTTTATATCTCTTTTTCTATTACTTAGATATATATTAAACGTAATACATAAAGAATATTGACGAAACAAAAGTTCTTAGGTGATATTTAAAAATCAATTACACTTTTTTTTTCTTTTTTTATTTCTTAGAGATACTTTATAACTTTTTTTATGCGTCATAATTTTTACAAACTGATAGATCTTGTAGTATTTTTTTTTTTTTTATAATTTGCAAAGATTAAGCGTTAAAAAGTCTCGAGGAAAAACAATAAAGTTAATTGATTTTTATAATACACTTGAAAGAATGTTTGAATTGAGGCTGTATATGTCTTTTTTCTCTTTTCTTTTTTTTTCATTTTCTTCTTTTTTTTTCCTTTTTTTTCTTTTAACATCGATACGATCAGAAAAGTAATATCGTATTATTTATCGCGCGAGGAAGGAAAAAATCTAAACGTTTTTATATACACATATATATATATATATATATACATATATAAAATGTAGATACGATTTAGAGAAACTAAATGATTATAATCAAGTCAAACAAAATGGTTTCTATAATACCTCACGCAAGATGCTGATGGAAACAGGTCGTCCATTAAAAAAAGTCAAACCAATATGAACGGTGACGTCATTCTGACGAACTCATGACTCCCAAGCATTAACCACGATCGTTATCGTTCTGAGTACATACGTGTGTATGTATCTATGTATATATATATATATATGTATCCATGTATGTATGTATGTATGTATGTATGTATATATGCTCGATTTATCGCTTAGATCATTCAAGCAGGTACATATATAGATATGTATATACATACGTGTATACACGTTCAGTCAATTTAACTCTGCCGATTTGTCTTTTATAAGTCGAGATTTAGATACATATACAATGACCTTGTACTTGAGAGATCATGCGGAATCACAATCACAGAGAGAGAGAGAGAGAGAGAGAGACGGAAGTATCTTTTCTAAAACGATTGATCTTACAAATGATTATTTTCTATTTGCATCATTCGTTACGTTATTCCTCGAGATCATTAAACGAAACTTGTAATACAACTTAATGTTATTTATTATTTATAAAAAAAAAAAAAAAAATAATAATAATAAGAAGAAGAAGAAGAATAAGAAGAAGAAGAAATTCTTCATCGTGAAACGTGAATATTAAATTTCTATTGAAACATTTATTGGAATCGTTCGAACACATTTGATATATTCTAATTTATCCTATTATTTTATTATAATTATTTAATAAAAATGACGAAGTAAATGTATAATCATTAGAATCAATTGAAAACGAATTGATGCATTTTTTCAAAGGTTTAATCTTTTCTTTTTTTTTTCTTTTTTTTTTTTTTTTTTTTTTTTATAGATTCGAACAATCGAATCATTTTGCATCGTTCGACAATAACGAAACGTTGATCTACGATGTATATCATCATTATTTTATATCAAAATAAATATATAGTTTTTAATCTTCGATAATTCTTATCGATAATTTCAATCTCGATATCCGATATTTCGAAAATTTTACGTAAAATTCTTATCATATTTTATAAATCTTATCTTTATACGATAAATATTTTAATAACAATAGTATAAAGCTTCTCGTGCATCGCTTTAAATCTACATTTAACCTTATCATTAATTTCCTCATATCAATGGATCATTTTCTAAACAAATGTCTAACGCATTGAAAAGAAAAGAAGAAAAAAGGAAAAAAAAAAAAAAAAAAAAAAAAAAAAATAGAAATATTAGTCCCTTTAATGATTCACGTTCGATTCATTAAAATCAAAATTTTCTAATTTATACGTATGAAATAGAACCTTCGTTAATTATAGAATATATAGAACTAAACAGAACGATTTTAATTAGAAACTTCGAACTATGCTCATGCCGAGAATATTATGTTTTGATGTTATCGATACTATCGATTTCAGCCTAAAGCGTTCCGACATTTAGATATAGTATAATCATTGTACCGATCATGCCCAAATTTTACCAAAGAATGTCTAAATTCTATCAAAATAATTATTATCTCTCTCTCTCTCTCTCTCTCTCTCTCTCTCTCTCTCTCTCTCTCTCCCTTTCTCACTTATACGCGCATCTCATATTATTATTTTTTCTTTCGCATATTATTTTTTCTTTCACTTCAACCCACATTCTAATCATCCAAATGACTTTTTAATTGACCAATCAGACAACCGTTAAATTTTAATGGCGACGCACCATAACAATTTTCACTATTACGTTCAATCTATTCTTTCGGTGTGAACGACACTTAAAATTAATAATAATGATATGAATCCCATGTATATAATCCGGATGTAAGTAAATACATACATACATGCATACATACATGTATATGTGTATCTATATACATATATATATATATATATAATATATATATATATGTATATATGTAAATATGTAAATCGTCCAACCTACTCTCTTCGATATTTCAAATACTTATTTTTATCTCAACAACATATGACATCATACTTCTGATTAACACACCTAACTCATATTTTGCGGAAATTAATGGTCAGGATTTGATCAACCACATAAAGATAATTAAGAGTTCAAATTAGTTGCTTTGCTTTGCTTTGTTTTTTTTCCTTTTTTTTTTTTATTATTATTATTATTATTATTGTTATTATTACTCACCATAGTGTCCTTGCGTGTATCCGTGATAAATTCGTTGATGACATGTTCCTCGTGTATATCTCGAACGTCCGATTTGAACATGGAAACATCAGTGACGTCAGTAATATTTGTAATATTCTTTAAATCTGATTTAAACGTAGTAATATCTGTGACGTCAGTAATGTCCTGAACATCCCTAACATCTTCCACGAATGTCGAAAAGGTTGTTCTTTCGATCGATTTATCGATCATTTCTTGATCAATGGGCGATCGTGAAATTGTTTTTAAATCTTCAGGCTTTTTTAAATCAGAAGAAGAGAATAAAGATTTTTCAATGTCTGTTGGTTTCCTTTTAGTATCCTGAGGTTTTTCATAAACAAACGAACCATCCCAGGTTGAAGCACCAGGCTTCGAAGGTCGTATAGTCCTGTCTATTGATTTCTTTTCCGGACTTTTATCTCTCTTATCTGTATCCTCATATCCATTAGATTCTCCGATAAATCTTTTCTCATAAGAAATATCATCTTGAATAATTTTTGACGAATCGATAGAATCAATAATCTCATTTGTTGTACTTATAACTTTAGTTGAACTTGTTAAATCTTTCGAAATATCTTTCGATATAATTGAAGTTCTCGTGTCCATAGTCGATATATTTTTATCCTGTACGAAAGAATCATCCCAGGTCGAAGTATCTGATTTCAAAGGTCGTCGAATTGATCCATCGATTGGACTTTTTGATCCATTAAATTCCTTTAAACGTTTCGTATCATCATTAATATCCTCAATAATTTTCGATTTATTAACAATTTCATTTGTTGACGTTGTTTTTAATTCGGTTGAACTAACAAAATCTTTACTATCCTTGACGATCATCGAACTTGACGTCTTTCTATCATCCAATTTTTCGTAAACAAAGGAACCATCCCAAGTAGACGAGCCTGGTTTGCTAGGTCGATATGTTCTATCTTGAACATGCAACGATTCCTTCGATCCCTCAGCGATACGTCTTATTCCAGTGTCCGGAGTTTCAGGTCGATCTTCTAATGTAATAGTTCGTTGGCTCGAGGTCACCGGTTGTTGTCCATCTCGTTGGACAACCGTTTCAACGGAAGTAGAAGAGAAATCAAGATTGGACGTCTCGTTGTAGTAACTGTCATGAGTTTTCGTCTTACGATCCAATTTAACCAGATTGGTGTCGGTAAATGTCTCTGATGTTATTCTATCGTGAATATCGAGAGTAACGTCGTTCACGTGTTTCCTAGGTTTGTCCTCCAATGAAATATTAACATTAGTTTCTCCTCGTTTCGATAAATCATTGACCTTTTGTTGTTCAGTTCTACTAGATGATCTTTTTATGTCTTCGGGTTTTTCGAAAATAAATGTACCATCCCAACTGGATGTACCTGGCTTACCAATTAATCTTTTTGGACTCTGATGAACAATCGTTTCCATTGACGAACTATCTTTAATATCAGTGAAACTTTGTTGACTCGAGGAATGTTCGACTATGTAAGATGTCGTCGAAATGTCGGCTTCGTTTATCGAATGATCCTCGCTCACGTCATGAATCACAAATGTCTCATCAGCTGGTCTTCGCCGACGATCCAATTTTGGTGATCTCTCGTAAACGAAACTACCGTCCCAGGTCGATTCGCCAGGTTTGTAACTTCGATGATCTTTTTTAATTGATGACGATCTTCCAATACCTATATTCTCAATGTCCTCCTCGTGAATCGTTTCCGATACTGATGTTACCAATTCGATATTTTTCGCATCGCTCGAACTCGCATATTCGACCACGTATGAGCTCGATACGAATTCGGACATATTCGATAAACTTTGTTGCTCCTCCGTTATATCTTGTACGTCCATTATTACATCTCTCAATTTATCCTTTCTTCTTACAACGGTTTTATCGAGATCTTGTTTGTTATCGTATCGTACATTTTTATTTGCATCAAATTGATTTTTATCTAATAACTTTGATTGATCCGTATAAATTTGACTCTCCTTGGTACTACTGATTTTTTCTTCCGAGATAAATCTCGATGTGTCCGTTGATCCTTCGCGAACGTGTACGACGTTAGACGATTCTTTTTCATAGGTACCATCTAAACTTTTTTCTTTGTAATCACTTCTTTGCGTTGATTCGATGATATCATCCTTATTATTATTATTATTATTATTATGCCTAAAAATATTGGCGTCTGAAACATTACCTCGTCTTTTCGTTTCTTTAGGTTTCTCATAAACGAAACGACCATCCCAAGTAGATTCGCCAAGTTTTTTACGACGAACATCAGCAGTACCGATTAATAATTTCGAACTATCCTTTGACGTTTCTTGAATCATCGAGGACATCTCTCTGATCGTATTTGAACTTTGTTCGTTGGTGATTTCAATGCCTGTCCCGGCATCTCTTTCGTCAATCGTTCCACCGTCCAGCAACACGTTGCTAATCATTATATTATCATTTTTTCTCTCATTATAAGACTTTGTATTTCGTTCATTTATAAATGTACCATCCCAAACGTTAGTTCGTCCTGATTTAATCGAATTATCAAGGACGGTACTTTCACCTGATGTCTCCTTGACGTCGTCATCCGTAAATTTAACAATACGTGATGCCCGTGGTAGTTGTTGTTGTTGTTGTTGTTCGACCGGTAAAAATTTCGTTTCATTTTCGACACTTCGGCTATTAGACGACAATATTTTCCCATTGTCGTCAATCATCTCAGACGATTCTTTGATACTTTGAATGTTACTACTGATGGTATCACC
>NC_062207.1:2039662-2087162 GCF_912470025.1 Vespa velutina
AACGATTTATAATCTACATTTGTACATATTTTTTTTTTCTTATTCTAAAGTGATTTCTTTTTTCCGGTCAGGGTTGCGTCAAGGTCAAACCAAATGGGTTACGTCCTGAATTAGCCTCTTTTATGAGCTGTCACATTTTCGTAAAAAGAATATATGGTTCTGTACGGAAAAAAAAGAAACAAAAAACCAAAAAAAAGTAATTCAAATGATCTTAAATTATATCCGAGATTTGAAAACTTGAAAGGGAGAAAAAAAAAGAGAAAAATAATAATAATAAAAATAATAATAATAACAATAATAATAATAATTTCTATATCATTCTATTCTCCCATGTTTAAAATGATGCAACATTCTTTTAAAATATATTTCGTGGATATAATCCTAAACAATATGATATGATTTGTGAGAGAATTATTGTTTATCGAATTATATGAAATCGCTTCGTCGAAAAAAAAAAGGAAGAAACAAAAAAAAAGAAAAAAAAAAAAGAAAAAGAAAAATAGAAAAAGAAAAAGAAAAATAAAAGAAAAGAAAAAGGAAAAAGAAAGAAAAGAAAACAAAGGAAAGGAAGAAGAAATTTTAGACATTATATATTAATATATAAGGAAATTATAGTTATTAAGATAATTAATTATAAATTCAAGTGCACCCACATATACACACATACACACATATACACACACACACACTTGTATATATATATATATATATATATAGGTACGTTTATTTGATCTTTTGTAATTATTTTGATAAATTGAAGATGAGAGGACTAAATTAAGACGTTCGCGATAGATCGAATTAACGAGTACGAATTTACTTTCTCATCCGAGAAGGACTTCTTAAATACACGTCTGTAAGATGCTACTTGAAAGAACACTCGTTCCCTCTCAGCTATATAAGCGAGTAGCCACTCGAATGAACTCGATGGAACTACGAAGGAAACGGTAATGGAATAACAACGGCGATACTGGGTCAAACCAAGAACCAGACGCAACTCAAATATAACGTAAGAGAAGAACACGCGACAGCACATAGTAAATTCAATCGATTGAGATAGATAGAGATAGAGAGAGAGAGAGAGAGAGAAAGAGAGAAAGAGAGAGGGAGAGAGAAAGAGAGAGAGAAATGACATCGAGACGAGCAAGCAATACATACTACTTGATCAACTTCGAAGAAGATGAAATATAAAAAAGATTGACGGTCTTATCTTGGCGAGTGTGTTGATATAAAGTCTAAAGTTTATTTCTTGGAAATCTTTGCTTACTTTAGAGAGAAAATATAAAAAGAAAAAAAAAAGAGAAAGAAAGAAAGAGAGAGAGAGAGAGAGAGAGAGAGAGATGATGAATATGTATTTTTGAGAAAGATTTCTTTTTTTCAAATGAAAATTCGAAATTCGCATAAATGACTGATGTCTAATATTTATCGATTATACATCATATTTACAAATAATTATTTTTAAGTAAACATATATATATATATATATATATGTTTTAATAATTCCAAACGAAAATTTCTACTCTATGAATGTTATATTTAAACGAAACTTCGTTCTCTAGGAAATACAGATGATAAACTTTAATTACGGTGAATTATTTTATTTTCAGACGAAACTTAATCACTCTGAAAATAATTTTCGAACGAAGCTACTAAAAAAAAATTTTTTTTTTTTTTTTTTTTTTTTTTTTTCTTTTTTTTCCCTTTTATTCTTCTTTCTTCTTATAAAATTATATGCGAACGAAACTTTCTTTTGCGCAGATTATTTCCTTCCCATGGAAAAAAAAAAAAAAAGAAAGAAGACAAAAAAAATAAAAAAAAAAAAGAAAAAAGGAAAAAGAAAAAAAAGAAAGCTTCAATTTTTTCCACAAATTAATATCACGCGAAAGTTTATTTCTTTAAGAATTATATGTACCGTCGTATAAAGCTTTTATTTTTATTTGCCAAATGAAAAATAATTTTAGAACGAAACCTTTACGAAATAATATATATATATATAAAAAAAAAAAAAAAAAAAAAAAAAAAAAAGAAAAAAAAGAAAAAAGAAAATAGAAATAAAGGAGAGAAGGAAAGATGAAAAGAAGAAATGCTGACGAGTAGTGTCATATAAAGTCCTAACAAATATATACGCGAAAGTAACGTTGAATCATATCTCTGACGTCTTCGGGCGGGGAAAAAAAAAAAAGAAAAGAAGAAAACAAAAAAAGAAACGAAAAATCAAAAAAGAAAAAAAAAAAAAGAAAAAAGAAAAGAAAAACAAAAAGAAAGAAAAGAAAAGAAAGAAAAAAAAAATCATTTCACCGTTCATCCCAAAGTAAATCTTCCCCTTAAAGGGAGCGAAAGTATAAGTAACCACCACGCCTTCGTAAGTTCGGTAAAAAGAATCGTCTGTTAAACGAGACAGCGTGGGTAGAGAAAGATATAAAATAAAAGGGAGAAAGAGAGAGAGAGAGAGAGAGAGAAATACATATATAATGGAGACAGAAAGTTTCAAGAAATAAACGACATGTTGCTTTGCACGACTTCGAATGAACCGTATATGGCGAATGACACGAAAACTGTAGGCGAACCGGCAACCGATTGGCTGCGTCATCCATGGCGAAAGAAGAACGAATCTACTCAATAGCAGACAGACATATATGTATGCGTACATATATGTATAAATGAGACTCAACGAGAATGAAATTAACCAGACAATTTCGTCTGTGTACAATCACTTTTCTATATTATACTTTCTGTGTCATGGCTTAAATAAGGACTACGTTCATGATATTCATTTTTCTTTTTCTTTTTCTTTTTTGTTTTGTTTTGTTTTGTTTTTTTTTTTGTTTTTCGTTCCGTTTTCTTCCTTTCTCTTTTCCTTCTTTTCTTTTTCTTTTTTCTATTTCTTTTTTTTTTCTCTTTTTTTTTTTTTTAATAATTTATTCTCTTAAAATATTTCGTTACTTTTCCTTTTTTCTTTTGTTCCTTCTCGTATTCTCCAAAACTATAGATTTCTTCTTTTTATTTTTATTTTTTTTTTTTTCTTTCTTTCTTCTCACTTTCTTTCAAATAATATTCGAATGACGTATCGATATGGTTCATCGTAAGAAGAAAAAAAAAAAGAAGAAGAGAAAGAAAAAAGATCAAAAAGAATATCCAATTTCTTTCAAAATAATAATTATTCCTCCTAAACAATCTAAATAATAAATCAATCGAATGATCCAACCTTCTTTACCATAATCGTCTAATATATGATTCATCCTTCCTCTTTCTTTATTCTTCCTTTTATAACTTCTCCAACACCCACACAAAAACACACACACACGCATACATACATACGCGCGCGCTCGCGCGTGTATACATTCATAACAAAACTTATTAATCAACGATTTATCATTCAAATTTTGGAATAAAGATAAATCCTAAACGTAAATCATATCAACGTAAATCACGATTAACATTAAAGAAATATTATAGATCCTTGAAATCTTTAAAGAGATTTTTACAAAATGCTCTCTCTCTCTCTCTCTCTCTCTCTCTCCCTCACTCTTCCTCCCTCTCTTTCTCTCTCTCTCTCTTTTTTTTCTGAAAGATCGTCTTACAATAAGATCTCTAAAAGATCTCTCAGATCTCTGAAAGAAACTTAGGAATATCTCTACGATCGTTTTCTTCCAAATCGAGAGTGAAAACCGATTATTCCAATTTAAGAAGAAGAAAAAGAAGACAAAGTAAAAAAAAAAAAGAAATACACACACACACACACACACACATACACAAATGAAGACCTTAATCAGACAGATTCTTTAGCAATTTGTACGTGAGAAGGATCGAAAATGTATCCTTTACACTTGGGAATACAAATTTTTATGGATAATAAGGTTAAACATATGCGAAGGTAAAAATCGTTTTTGCTTTTCAGACTCTCCATCATTTATTTATCTCTCTCTCTCTCTCTCTCTCTCTCTCTCTCTCTCTCATTCTCTTACTCTTTTCGATCGAAAGCTCGAGTAACTTAAAAGAGAGTGTGTGAGAGTGAGAGTGAGAGATAGAGAATGAGAAAGAGATAGAGATAGATAGATAGGTAGATAGAGAGAGAAAGAGAGAGAGAGAGAGAGAGAGAGTATGAGTGAGAGAAGCTGAGGCTATCTTCGTAATGGATCGCACTATAATGAAGTACGGTACGACGCGCTCTCTTATTAATTAACGTTAAAAGGGAAACTTTTGTAATTGCGCTTCCGAGACGAAGCGACATACCCTGACCTCTTCGTCGTCGTTCGTCGTCGTCGTCGTCGTCGTCGTCGTCGTCGACGTCGTCGTGGTGTTACATTGACGTTAAGAAGACCCTGAAATATCGAAGCTTTCTCTTCGAAACTACTATACCTCACTTTCCTGTAATTAAAATGTCTCTTCTATCCATATACATATATAATATATATACATACATATGTGAGGGAGTGTGTGTGTATGTGTGTATATGTGTTTGTGTGTGTAAACGTGTATAATAAGACAAAATATATTTGTATATATGTATATATATATATATATAGATATTTTTTTTTTGTATATCTATTTATAAATATTATGAATACGTGTATGTAAATATGTATTATTTAAAGTTGCTATGATATACATAGATACATATAAGATTCATACATACATATATATGGTTCTTATAAATTTACGCATATCTATAGCCGAGAAACGTCATATCGATCGATAAAGTCAAGCAATGTAACGTCCTTCTAAGAATCTCTTTTTCTTCTTATTTTACATATACCGAAGAGAAAATTCGTCATATATAAATATAATCATTTCGTATTCAAACGAATCGTATTTATATCATATTTGAATGAATCATTTTTACTGATTAAAAAAAAAAAAAAAAAAAAAAAAGAGAGAGTAAAAAAGAAAGAAATTAAGAATTAAGAAGGAAAGCAATCGAACTTGTTTATTTGTACTTCGAATAATATTGTAGATTAATTAATTAATTTATTATTATTATTATTATTATTATTATATATTTAGTGTTCAAAATTGTGATTTAGTAATTATTAGAAAATATATCATTCAAGTTCTAAAATATAATACATATATGTATATACTTTTCTATTTTTCTTTTATTCGAATGATCGATCAGCTGATTTTTATTTACAAAATGTATATTTCAAAATTAAATTGAATATTATTTGTTCATTAATTATAAATTGAGAAAAAAAAATTAGAATATATATATATATATATATATATATATATTCTTTTTTTTTTCTTTTTTTAACATGAAGTTTCGTATTTTTTGAAAGATATTACAACTTTTTGAAAGATATTACAAAGAAAAGAATTTTGCGTTAGATCCTTTGTTAAAGGAAAGAGAACTGGCTTTATATAAAACCGGTATGCTTTGGTACCCGAAAGAAATCTCTTTTGGTTGACCCACTTTCGAATATCACAATATGTTCAAAGAAAGAGAATGCGAATAATCTCTAAGAAAAGATAAATTATTGGAAAAGAGACTTCAATCTAATACTAATTAGATTCAATCTTGAAATCTTGAAATTTCTTCTTAAATCTTTTCTCTGTGTATACGATGTTTATACGTAAAACGAAATTATTTTTATCATTATCGAAATTATATCTATAAATAATTATATACATATATATATATATAATATATTACATAATATAGAATAAAAGATAAACAATTAAAATAAATTGTTTTTTTTAATTTTCTACGACAATTTTTTGTTTCTATTTTTTTCTTTTATTTTTTCCCTTTTTTTCTTTTTTTTTTTTTTCTTTCATTTTTTTGTTTTTCTCGTCATATTCTAATCAAAAGATATTATAATTATGAAGACATTTAATAAAATTAAAAAGAAAAATCATTGATATTGTTAATTTCTTATCAAAAAATTTGTTTCATTTATCATATTAATCAAACATAATGCGTGATAATTAGTCGGCTTAAATATCGTGAGAAACGATGATGACCTATCGTTCGAATATTAATCAGATACATCGATCGAATTTCACGAATGTCGACGCTGACCTGAGAATTCTGTGTCGGTTCATGACAGCCGATACAGAGAAATGCAATTTGGTGAACACGCGACCCCATAAGGCGAATCCTGTGACACGGAAAATTGACACGATTATCGATAACCCTCTGCACATGGAAAAGAGGATATATATATATATATATATATATATATATATATATATATATATATATATATATATATATATATACATATGACTACAGAGGCCACAGGCATTCGATGCCCAGAACGAACATGCATTGATTCTATGTATATACACTCCGATTGAACGAACATAGACGAATTATATACACACATATACGTAAATATATACATAAATATTACTTCACGAAAATAACCAAAATATCAATCGGTGATTGCATCGTTTTTAAACGCTTCTCGATGTATCAATTTTTTTTAAATTAAAGAAAGAAAGAAAAAAAAAAAAATAAAAAACAAAACAAAACCGAGGAAACATCAAAATTGATATTTCGATCGGATATACATAGACGAATTATATAGATATTTTTGTATAGAATTGCATACATGCATGCATAGATAATATACTTTAGGAACATAAAATATCATTCAGCGAATGCACGCTTTTGTATTTAAAATTTTTACATATAAGAAGAAAAAAATAAATAAATAACAATTGATCTTTTTTTCTTCTTCTTCTTCTTTTTTTTTTTCTTCTTTCTTTTTTTCCATTCTTTCAAATATACTTTGGCATATATTTTGAACACTCTTTTTCTTTTTCGATCAATTTTTATAGGATCATATTTTTCTTTTATTCTTCTATATTAATATATCTATTTTGTATGCTTAATTTGTTTATACATATACATATATATATATTTCCCTCTCCCTTTTTTTTATGTAAAGTCACTATAATAGATAGTATATATATTGGTATGTACTATCAAAGATGGTTACTAACTGCAGTATCGACGAAACAACGAAGCGCTATTTCGTAAAATATAACATTCTAATTTGCATAGTTTCGAACTTGAAACTGGTACTATCGTCGTTATCCTTGATTCTAATCATTAATGTGCCTATTTATTTTCTAACAAATTTTCTTTCTTCTTTTGTCATTTTCCTTTTTCCTTATATTTATGTGTTTAAATCTAACGAAAAAATTTTATCTATTTGTTAAAAAAAAAAGATACAAAATTTCAATTTTTGTATATTAATTTTTTCTAATCTCATTTATTCACATTTACGTATGAAATGTATTAAGAAAGTTCTCCGTCTGATTGTTTAAATGAATAAATAAAAAAAAATAAAGATATCACGTAAAAAAATGTTAACAATTTTAAGTAGAAGAAATTATTTATAAATATTTTTTGTAAATATTTTTTTGCCGTTATACTAATAAAAAAAATTCTCTTTATTATTTAAATAAAATAGAATAATTTCTCTCTCTCTCTCTCTTTTTTTCTATATTTATTTAATAAAAAATAATTGAGAAAATGTGTGCATATATATATATATATATATATATATACATATTAAATCAATCGAAAAAATTCTAAATATAAAAAAAAAAAAAAGAAAAGAAAAAAGAAACAATAAATTTAAAGCAGAATAAAAAGAAAAATGTATACGAAGAACCTACCTAATATTGATATATGTCGAATGATGGAGAACATACACTTTGCAATATTTTTCTGTTTATCTTCGATCGTTCTGGGTACATCTAAGCGACTTAACGAAATATCCGACGACTAGCTACGAAGAACACGCACGTTGTTCAAGTATATGCGTTTCGTGAGAGAATTTCATTATGTCTACAGCCCCTGAATAAAAGCAAACCTTGCAACAACGCCGATAAATGTGTTGCCGTTTTATCGGGGCTATGAAAACCGGAACTTATAACTCGCGTACGAAAATCTTATACTTCTTCTTTAAAAAAAAAAAAAAAAAAAAAAAAAAAAAAAAAAAAAAAAAAAAAAAAAAAAAAAATCCAAAGAAAAAAGTGTGACGAAAAAAGAAAGAAAGACAGAAAGAAAGAAAGAAAGAAAGAAAGAAAAAGAAACACCATAAATATTACGATCAAATGAATGAATAAATAAATAAATAAATAAATAAATAAATATTAATTAATTAATTGACGAATTTATCGAAAAGAAAAAAGAAAAAGAAAATTCATCGTTCGTTCCGATCAATTCGAATTATTTCAAATTTTCGCGGGTTACTATTAGAAGCCAACAACGTTAGTCGATTGAAATACAAAAATAATTGGAATTACCGATCCATATTAATGATCGATATTAAATTGAATCAATTAGAAAAATTTTTTTTAATATTTTTTTTTTTTTCTTTTTCCATCAAACGATACTATATCTTCATATATATATATATATATATATATATATATACACACATACTAATCTATTGAAAAAAAAAATGTAATAATTATTTTATTAGTATTATATAATTATATCGTTTTTATTTAAATAACAAACGATAGTATACACATAACCTATTGAGTAACAACGAAGCATACTGCATATATCGAACGATTTTATTTCTTTCGAACGAATAAATAGATTCGATTGTATTTCTTGGTTAAAGAAGAATTAGAAATAAAAAAATAACTCACCACTTAGATATCTCCTCCCTCGATCGGTTTTTTTCTTTTCACGAATATCGATCACCACATAAGCAATGTGAAAATGTCTCACTATAATGTTACATTGAAATATTTTCTCACACTTTTATTAGAAAATAATTCTCAAAGTAGTTCGAACTTTGTATCTTCATTGAAGTAAAATATGTAAATAAATTAATTAATTTAACAATTAAATTAATCAATCGATTAAACGAATAAATAAAATAAAATAAAATAAAATAAAATAAATGAAAATAAAATAAATAAATAATCACCACACGCGTATATACCCATATATACATACACAGACAGACACGCACATACACACACCACACACACGCGCGTACACACGCGTACACACGCGCGCGCGCGTTTCGATTTATTTCGGGGATAACGGCTTAACGCCGCTCCACCAACGGCGATTTGCACGTCACAGGTGCATCGCGACGTCTGACGTTCCCGCCTCCATTGGCGTCGACTCTACGTCACCCTGACAACCGCGAATAACAAATCAGTAAACGCTTGCGCTTTAATGGTCCTCTCTGACGTCACATTTTACCGCGAATTTTCATTTCATTATCAACGAATTCAATCGTTTTTGTTCTCCCTTTTTTTTTTTTCGTTCTTCCTCCTTTTTCTTCTTCATTCTTCAATCATTCGTTTATTAATCACTCGTTCGATCACTTTGTTTCTTTCCTTTTTTCTTTTTCTCATTATGCAATCGAATTGAGAAAAAAGAAAAAAAAGGAAGAAAGACTGATTCTTATTTCCCGCGTTTTTTTTGTTCAAATTCGTAATTCATTTTTCGTTTTGTTTTTTTTTTTTGTTCTTTTTTTTCTTCATCGCTACCTGTACGTACATAAATATATTATTTTTAGTCGGAATCAATTTAAGGATTGTATAAATTTTTTTTTCTGTATATATATATATATATATATATTTTTTTTTTCTTTTTTTAAATAATACAATTTTTAGATTAATAAAATATATATACTTTTGATAATCTCACTTGGACACTTAATGGGTAAAACAGTTTTGATATTAAAGTTCATAGTTATCGTCGTAGAGGCGTTCAAGATCATGGTGACTAGCAACATTGAAACTCATGATTCCAATGTACGCAGAACTATTCTGCGGTACGATTAACCACATAGTATTTTCGACGATTATTAAGATCGTGAAGATTTTTTTTTTGAGATTGAGAAAAAAAAGTGAAGTTATTTAAGACAAGATGCCAGAAAGTACGAAAGTCGAGGCTAAACCATCTAAGGATCTTAAAAATGAGAAGGAGGATGAAAAGAGTGAATTGGTAAGTAAATGGATATTAATAGGGGAAAGTGGGGGTGAGAGGGGGGGGGGGGGAAGAAAAATATTTTTTCTTATAACCATAATTAATTGATGGCAATATATTATTTATTTATTTTTTTATTTTTTTTTTTTTTTCTTTCTTACTTTTTTTCTTTAGACCGAAGAGGATAAACTCTTGCAAGAGGAATTAACATATTTGGTGGAAGTATTGCAAGATCCAAGTCAAAAATTACATCAATTTGCATTGGAATTATTAAGAACACAGATACGTGCATCTACAACGTCTATGACAAGCGTACCAAAGCCTCTTAAATTTATGAGACCACATTATGATACCATGAAAAAGATTTATGATAAAATGGCCAATCCAAAATTAAAAGAATTATGTTCAGATATTATTTCAGTTTTGGCTATGACAATGGGAGAAGGAAGAGAATGTTTAAAATATAGATTAACGGGATCGGCTTTGTCCATTGGTGAATGGGGACACGAATATGTTAGACATTTGTCAGGTGAATTGGCTGGTGAATGGGATGAAATTGCTGGAGCTGATGCCGAAACTATGAGTGAAAAATTAATTGCCTTGGTACATGAAATTGTACCTTATAATATGGCACACAATGCGGAAACCGAAGCTTGCGATTTGTTAATGGAAATTGAAAGGCTAGATTTATTGGAACAATATGTAGACGAAAGTGCATATCAAAGAGTTTGCCTTTATCTTACAAGTTGTATACCTTATGTAGCTGATCCTGAAAATAGTACATTACTTCAAACAGCTGCAAAATTGTATAGAAAATTTGGTCAATATCCTCAAGCAGTTAGACTTGCAATGCAGCTTAATAATTTACCACTTGTCGAAGATATCTTCACCAAATGTACAGATCTGTAAGTACAGCAAAAAAAAAATATATATATATATATATATGTGTGTGTGTGTGTGTAATGGGAAATATGAAGTATCACTTTTATATAAATATCTTACGTATCTTTTTAGATCTGTTCAAAGACAGTTGGCTTTTATGTTGGGCCGTCAACAGATTTTCTTAGATCTGAATGAATCCACGGTGGAATACGACGATTTAGTAGAAATAATGTCCAATTCGCAATTAAATAATCATTTTCTTAATTTGGCACGTGAATTAGACATAACAGAACCCAAAACACCAGAGGACGTATACAAGTCACATTTGGAAAATTGTCGGCCGCCATTTGGCGGTGGACAAGTTGATTCTGCAAGACAAAATTTAGCTGCAAGCTTTGTTAATGGTTTTGTAAATGCTGCATTTGGACAAGATAAATTATTAATTGAGGATGGAAACAAATGGTTATACAAAAATAAAGAACATGGAATGCTCAGTGCTACTGCATCTCTTGGTTTAATATTATTATGGGATGTTGATGGTGGATTAACGCCAATCGACAAATATCTTTATTCTTCGGAAGATTATATTAAATCAGGAGCACTTTTGGCCTGTGGTATTGTAAATTGTGGTGTAAGAAATGAATGTGATCCTGCTTTGGCACTTCTTTCCGATTATGTATTACACAGTAGTAATACAATGAGAATTGGTGCAATTGTAGGTCTTGGATTAGCTTATGCTGGTTCTAACAGAGAAACAGTATTATGTTTGCTCACACCTGTTCTTAGCGATCCAAAATCAAGTTGGGAGGTCATAGGGGTAGCTGGTCTTGCTTTAGGAATGGTTGCAGTTGGATCTTGTAACGCTTACGTTACAACTACGATAATGCATACGTTAATGGAAAAATCAGAAAGTGATCTTAAGGATACATATGCACGTTTCTTACCTCTAGGATTAGGATTATGTTTCTTAGGGAAACAGGAAGCTGCGGAAACAATAATTGCAGCATTAGAAGTTATACCGGAACCATTTAGATCTATGTCAACAACACTCGTTGAAGTATGTGCATACGCAGGAACAGGAAATGTCTTAAAGATACAACATCTCTTACATATATGTTCTGAACATTATGAGCCAGCAAATGAAAAAGAAGATAAGAATGATCGCAAAGATAAGGACAAAAAGGAAGAGAAAAAAGAAGAAAAAGAAAAAGATCTTAGCTCTCGACAAGCAATTGCTGTTCTTGGAATTGCATTGATTGCAATGGGAGAAGAAATAGGTGCAGAAATGGCATATAGAACATTTGGACATTTATTGAGATATTCTGAACCGGTCATTCGAAGATCTGTACCACTTGCTTTAGGACTTATATCTGTTTCTAATCCGAAATTAAATATATTAGATACATTATCTAAATTTTCGCACGACAGCGATCCAGAAGTAGCGCACAATGCAATATTTGCAATGGGATTAGTTGGAGCTGGAACAAATAATGCAAGATTAGCAGCTATGTTAAGACAATTAGCATTGTTCCATTCTAAAGATCCAAATAATTTATTTATGGTCCGTATATCGCAAGGTTTAACGCATCTTGGAAAGGGAACTTTAACATTATCTCCATATCATAGTGATAGGCAATTATTAAGTCCTGTTGCATTAGCAGGTCTCCTTGCTACATTGATTGGTTTTCTTGATGTCAAAAATAGTGAGTATTTCCATTGCTTATAACAATAATAATATTAATTAAAATTTATATATTTTTTATCATAATTACTTGTATATATTTATTGCAGTTATTCTTGGAAGATCGCATTATCTCTTATATACATTAGCAGCTGCAATGCAGCCAAGAATGCTTGTTACGTTTGATGAAGTTTTAAATCCATTAGCTGTACCAGTACGAGTAGGTCTTGCGGTCGATGTTGTAGGCCAAGCAGGTAAACCTAAAACAATAACCGGTTTCCAAACACATACGACTCCTGTATTATTAGCATATGGCGAAAGAGCCGAACTTACTACCGAAGAATATATACCATTAACTCCTATTATGGAAGGCTTTGTTATATTAAGAAAAAATCCAGATTTTGTACCTTAGATTTATTATCTTTTAATTCATCCTGCGAATATACCTCTTATTGTATGTTTTTTCTAAAACAAAATATTATAAGATATAAAAAAAAAAAGAAAATAAAGATTTCATGTTATTTATAAATCCTTAAAATGTAATAAGCTATAAAATTAAAAGATATGATTTTATTTATATGAGAAATAGTATTATAATGTTAGTTGAGGTATACAAAAACAGATGGCGCAACCGTTCCCAAAACAATGAGTCTAATGATACATAACCTATAAAATCGTTACAGATATCATTACCATTTTTACTTACTATTATAATAGTGCGTTATATATTAATATTTTCTTTACATCATTAAAATATTAATAATTATAACGGAAACAATTTTATTGATAAATATTTGATCGAAAATAAAATATTATTTATTAATGAATTAAAAAAGAATTCTGACGCGCAATAGGTTTATTCATTGACACACTTAACCTATCAAAAATTTATAAATATTTTGATTGTTTGTTTATTAATAATTATATATAAATTACATTCCTATTGTTGTTATTTTATTTCTAACAATATGAGTAATAAAAAAGAAAAGGAGGAAGAGAAGCCAATAGTTGCTAAAACAGCAGTGGATTTGCAAAGATTAAAATTAATGAAGTTAATGAAAAATCCAGTAAGTATATAATTATATATATAATAATATATATTGTATTATATATTTTTATGATTTCTAATAATTTGTTTATTTTATTGATAAGGACAAACCTATTGTATTACCAGAACGACCTAAACCTAAAAATACACCAACAGTACCAGAATTTGTTCGAAATGTAATGGGTAGTAGTGCTGGTGCTGGTAGCGGAGAATTTCATGTCTACAGACATTTGCGTCGTAAAGAATATGCAAGACAAAAATTTATTCAAGAGAAAGGTCATAAGGTAAATGTTTCATTAATTATCATTAATTAAGCTTATTGATTATATTCACTTTTTAATGTTAATCTTGGAGTTCGCTTTTTTTTTATATCCTTCAAAAAATGTTTAAAATAATTTTTAATGTATAATTACAGGAACTTTTGGACGCTCAATATCATGAAAAGTTAGAGCAAAATAGAAAATTGGCAGAGGAAGCAACTGCAAAAAAACGGGCCAAAAGATTAAAAAGGAAACAAAAGATGAGAGGAAAGAAAAAAATGAAAAGTACAAATGTTGAAAACAACAATAAAGAAAATAGTGATAATATACATAGCGAGACAGAGGATAGTGATTCGGCAGAAGAAACTAATGATACTAATGAAGTACGGTCTGATGTTAATTGCGATGAAGTGACTATTAAAAGTAAAATTCATTTAGAGACAGAACAATTAAAAGAAGTGGAAAATAATAAAGATGAGTCTGAAGTTACATGTAAAGATACTATAAATGATACAACTTCTACAGAAGTAGAACAAGATCAAGAAAATAATACAATATTAAATGAATCTGTGAAAAAAGAGACAAAGGAAGATAAATAAGATGAATATATATATATGAAACAAAGTGAAACGTAATAAGAAAGAAAAAACATACTCTAAATGTAGAATCTTCTTATTTCCAAGAAATTATTACCAAATGTTATTTTTCCCTTTTTTATATATATATATATATATATATATATATATATATATATTTATTAATACAAATAAAAAATGCATTTTGTAACAATCTAGTTTGATTATAAATTAAATTACAGAACGAATGATCGTTTAATAATATATTAATTATTAAATATAAATGGATCAATTCTATCTATAGTTTATAATCACATTATACTTAAACTATCTAAATTATCATAATGACTTGTTCTATCAAATAAATTAGCTAATGTATTAGCAATTCGTTGATCTTGCGATGATTTGGCAATTTTAACACACTTTTCTAAATGCGCTTTAGCTTCTATTAAATTTCCAACTTTTTCTGGCAATATGTTTTCCTGTAATTGTATACAAACATATTGTATATTGTATATATTGTATATTATAACATCTTTTGTAAATTATCATATGTAAAATAAATGTCACATTTTTTTTTTATATACAATTATAATTGTTACAAATATTTCTATACCTATAGAAAAATATTAATTCTCACATTACCTGAAACTTTTTAATATAATTGGAAATATTTTCAATGTGATCACCAATTTCTATCCAAACATTTTGTAATTCTGATACTTTCGTATGAGCTGCTAAATGGCTGAGAGTAAGGCACAACTATAAGAATAGAAATAATTTTATTATAATAATGTTGTTCTTAAATTAAATAAAAATGAAATATGCTGTAAACCGACCTGTTGGACAAGCGTATCACGATGAGAATATTCGACATAACTTGGCACATGTTGACAATTTTCGAAAGCTAAAACTATACTTTTCCATAAAGTTGGAGTGTATTTACCATAAAATTTACATGAATATAATGCCCATGCTGCGTTTGTGCGAACCTTAAAATTAGGACTATGACATATTAAATTGCACAATGCTGGAAAGACTTGTTCCTGTAGAAATAAATGTTGATATAAGAAATTATATTATCAGCATGATTAATATAGTTCATTGTTAATATTAAATTTATTATATACGTACTTGCCAAGATGATGGTAAAACATCATCTGGATTATGGGACAAAACTAATCCTAATGCTCTACAAGCATTCCATCTTACCTAGGAAAATCATTTTTATATTGTATTTAAAATTCATGAAAGATTTTTTTTGAAATTTTCTTTCTAAATAATAATTATATACTTTATAATAATTTTATATATTTACTTTCATATCATTTCCTAATACAGCACAATTAATTAAAGCATCCAATCCTGAAGACGTATCTTTCAATATTTCTCTATTTGGACATAAATGCAATATACTTCCCAAGGCTCTAACGGCATTACATTTTACTTTATCATTATCTTTCGCAGCTTTAACACTTATTTGATAAAGTTTTGGTAATAAAATGTCGAATAGAATAGGTTCCATATCTTCATTACATCTTTAAAAGAAGTATCATATTAGATTGTAAAATATATTGATAATAATAATAATTAAACCGATGAGACTCACTTTCGTCTAGAAAGACAATCACATAAATTTGCTAACGCCCATGTTGCTTTTATGCGTACGCCAAGATTTTGATCATCTAAACCAAAGCAAACTATATCAGCTAAATCCATTAAAAAACCAGTGTCTTCTTCTAACGGAGGAAGTGTTATTAACATTCCTAATGCTCTTAAACCTGCTGCTCTTACAGCACTTTCATCATCGTGGATACTACCTATTAATATTGTTTTAAGTAACACATTTTGTTCACGCTGTAACAACAATATTATACAACACATAAATATTAAATAAAAGTTTTAATAAAATTTTATAGTAAAGAAATATTGTATACCGTTAATTGAGTGAACATATTACAACTGATAGTGCCTAAACAATCACAGGCAGCCTCTCTTAATATAATTTGTTCGTGTTGAACAAGTAACGTCATAGGTTCGAATACAATATTCCAAAATAATACAGAATTATGACTTGAATCTGTATTTGCTAGACAACTTGCTATTATTTCAACTGTCCGACAAGAATGTAATATAATTTGTGTTTCAGAATCTGTTAATACAGAAATTAAAGTATTTGTAACTCTCTCCAAATAAGGAAATACAAGATCACTGGTGTTAAATGCTAATGAACCAATTAGTTTCAATGACTGAAGTTGAACTGGCGTACTTGTACACTAAAATCATATACATAATTATTTATTTAACAAACAATCATAGAGAAAAATATTAAATTTTTATATAATATTTTGTTTCTTATAATACCTTGTTTGATACATTATTCAAGCATATTTGAAGTAAAGAACTGATGCCTTTGTCTTTAAAAAGCTTATCCTGATTATCAATTTCAATTTTATTATCATTCAAATCTTCAATATCTATTTCTTCTTCTTGAGTTGTTATGTCATTGATCGAACTTGTATTTGCTTCTGGTTCAGAGTTAACGTTTGATTGTTTTGCAAGAATCTCATGTATTTCTGGAGTAATAGGATCATTCCAAACTAGTCCTTCGAAAACTAAGAACGTCGCAACTTTTACAGTAGGATCTACAATTGTGTGTTAATTAATAATTAAATATATATAAATATAAAGACATATTATATATATGTATATACATATACCTTTGTGTTGTATATGTGATCTACAATTCCTAATTAATTTTGTTGCAAGTCCAGGTTTTAATTTAGCATATGGTGTACCTTGAATAAGTGCTGCTATGCATTTTAATAAATGAGTCAAAACAGCTGCATTTTTTTCAGTATTTAAAACTAAGGATAATGTAAAGTGCAATTCTTTCACCATTAGATAAACCGTACCAAAGAAAGTTATAAATGACGTAGGCTGAACATCTTCTGCATGTATTAAAAAAGGTTTAGCACCAATTAATAATTCAGTAAGTGCACTTAAAACATTTTGTCGCACTTTTGTATTAGGTTCTTTTAAAATACTCCTAGCTAATACTCTAGCATCGTTTCGCGAACCAGTCGCAACTATTTGAGGCCAATAACCAAAAATTTCACGGGCTTGTGTATTTTCTATTAGTGCTTGCAATAGATGTACAGCTTCGAGTCTAACTTTAGATTCCGCCAGAACAGAATCATTTGTTTCGGTATCCGATATTTCAGATTCGCTAGAGTATTTATAAATCCTTTTATTTTCTGGACTAACAATACGTTTATCTTCTGGCATAGATTTTTTAGATATTTGCTTTTTGGATTTTGATTTGGATACTTTCTGATTCTTGCACTTTGGTACAACATGTGGTCGTTCTGGAAGATTCATTGCTGCTGGACGGAGAAGTTGTGGTTGTATAGGTAAATAATCTTTAATTCCATAAAATAAGAAAGCCTGTACTACTCCTAAAATTTCACCAATGAAATCCGATGAAACTGGTATCAATTTATCTATTATTGCGCCACGTAAAATTCTCAAACATAAACATAGAATCTGAAAATACAAATTACAAATGAAAATCTATTATCTTTGAAATTGTACTTCAAACATTTCTTACAATAATTCATTACTTTGCTATAATATTGTGTACTATGATTTGAACATGGTAACAATGACACTGTATTCAAAACAATATCTTTAATTATAGATATGTATTCTTGTGATACATATGTATTACTTTTCTTATTCATCAGGATTCCTTCCAAGCAACATATTGCTTGAAAATTTAAATCCGTCCACTCTTCATTTTGAGGTATTAAATATTTATTTAATAAACCTTCATTTCCAAGTAAGGATTGAAGATACTGAAGAAGAAGAAGAAGAAGAAGAAAAAAGAGACATAAAGAAATATTAATATACTTATAGAGAAACAAATCATTTTTATAAAAATTCAAGAACACTAACTTGATTAATATTATCAAAATTGCCAGTGACTAAGAGACTTTTTAATGCAATAAGAATAGAAATCCAAGCGAAAGATTGTGAAAACTTTAACGCATCTAAAATCCATCGTGTACAAGCGGCAAAGGTTCTCCCTTGGAATACAAGATCATTTTGTATTACATTAGCTAAGAATAGACAAGTATTTTTAACTAGAAGTGTTTCGGTAGGTGGTACAATAGCACAAAGTTGATTTATCAATAATAATACAGCCTATAAATAACATAAAAGCATTAATTACATAATATGATAAATTTATATTCGATTAAAACTTACATCATTATTAGTTATATTAATGTGTCTGTAATCAATATCATTAAGATCATTCAGGCATGAATTTATCAATCTTTTATCACTTAATTTCGTATGTGTCAATGATAATATTCTTTCAATCAAATTTACGAATTTGATATTCGCGCTTTCGATAGAACTATTAACGTGCATCGAAGCCATGTTTGCATGGCTATAACTTTAATTATTTACACAACCATTTTTATAGGTTATACATCTTATATATACATTATTAAAAATGTTTAACAATAACCAACATAAAACTGCGCGTGATTACTATAATTGGCGCTGTTCTTCGAACGTCATTTCACGGATCTTCTCCCTCCATTTTACTCAGTGATCCACCTATGAAGCTGTTATAAACGTGTGTGCGCTTCATTCGTTTCCTTTAAATTAAAAGCTAACATTGTTTGCAACATTCTTTTTTTAATACAAGTTCAATACATTTTAAAATCTTATTTCTCTTTTTGTTTTTTTTTGTTCTTTTTTTTTTTTTTTTTTTTAATAACTAAATTAGAGGTTAGAAATAACCTTTCAAAGACGATAAAGCAAAGGTTTATTGTACGATTTAAAATCGATAGATTCACAAACGATAATCTACATAATCGCCATCTGGTGGCAATAAAGGATACTATATAAAAAATATTGGATATTCTAGGAGAAGAAGCATCTCCCTTTCTGATACAATTGGATGTTCAAGCATATTAATTGCAAGAACTGACAAAATGAAGATGGCGGACGGACCTACAATCTTGAGAAGAAATAGACCCGGAACTAAAGCTAAGGTCGATATTATTATCAATTATCTTTGACATTGTGTTGTTTATATATGATACAAATATTACTTTGCCATTCGTTTGATTAGGACGAATAAACTTTATTGATATACCGGCATCTCCTTACTTAAGCATATTTCAATGAATATTTATAAACAAATAATAAAAATAATAAATATTCTATGAGATTAATCTAATGTTGAATGACATTCTTTTCAGATAAAATTTTACAATCTTTAGCCTTTATCATTGAGATATTAATGATTGTAATAAATTATACAAGAATCAATGTTTGTTATTGAAGTATTGAAAATATTCTTCTCATTAACAATTGATCCTAAATTATTCTTAAGAAAAGATTATTACTTTATTGGATTGTTTTTTAACAAATTTTACAGGATTTTAGCATGTGGCCAGATGAAGTATTTGAAGAAATGGATAGCACATTGGCGGTACAACAATATATACAACAGACAATCAGGAGAGAACCATCAAATATAGAATTGATACTTAACATGCCAGATGCCCAAGATGAAGGAGTTTGGAAATATGAACATTTGAGACAATTTTGTATGGAACTTAATGGATTGGCAGTTAGATTGCAAGAAGAATGTCATCCTGAAACATGTAATCAAATGACAGCCACAGAACAGTGGATATTTTTATGCGCTGCGCATAAAACTCCTAAAGAATGTCCTGCTATTGATTATACCAGACATACACTCGATGGAGCAGCTTGTTTACTGAACAGTAATAAATATTTTCCTAGCAGGTATATATTATATATTCTTGTATAATATATTATTAATATATTAAAGTATCAATTTTGTTTACAATATATTTAATTGTAGCTATTGTATTATTTCAGAGTGAGCATTAAAGAATCTTCAGTAGCTAAACTTGGATCTGTATGTCGTAGAGTATACAGAATATTTTCTCACGCATATTTTCATCACAGAACGATATTCGACGAATTTGAAAATAAAACATTCCTTTGTCGAAGGTTTACAGCATTTGTAACTAAATATAATTTGATGTCGAAAGATAATTTAATAGTACCTATAATGGAAGAAGACGGTGCAACTGAGAGTGATGCATAAGATTTTTACAATATAATAGTATTATACAAAAACGAATCATCAGATTTAGAGAGATCTGATGGGAATTTGTTTATATTATCAGGATACATTTTCCAAAATATTTGTAAACGTGAATGTATTCTGATAATGATCGATAAAACTCTGCTCTTAGAAAATATTTTATACCTATGAGTATATATAGCATCAAACGAGAGTGAGTAGAAATTGATACTAATGATTTTTTGAGGAACAGAGAAATAAAAATTGCAAGAAATTTTTTCATGCTTCATAATTAGCTATAATACAATATAAGTTGATGTTTATCTATGTAAGACTTATAAATCTTTGATAATATATTAAGAGCTCAATGACATAGTTTATTTGGTATAAATGGTATACTAATTGCAATTTTGAAACTTAAAGAAAAAGAAACCTGTTTTGAAATATTTCTATAATGTTTTATAGTCGTAACGATGGAAAAGAGAAAATTTAATATTTCTTATACATATTTATAATTAATAATGTATCTGTATCAAAATCAGTACTCTCAGCTCTAAGATAAAAGCAACAAAGGTAAAGAATAATTTTTTTTTTTTCTTTTTTTTTTTTTCTCTTTTTTTTTTTTTTTGTAGCATTTATATGTATATCTGTAATTAATTACAACATGTTATAAGTATAATAAATACAATAATGTGAGAACTTAAAAATCTTGCTACTGAAAATATAGTTCTAATGGAGATAAATTAAGAAAAAAAAAAAATAAATAATTAAAAAATATTACAGTCAATAATAGTAGATCCTTATTTTAAATATTACATTTGCAAAACGCTGTTCCTCTAATTTTTGAATTGTTGTAATATTGACGCTAAAAGTTCATGTATCCTTTTGATAATTGTATACAAATTTTATTCTCTCTTTTCAATGCTAATTATATAATGTTATTTTTCTTAAATGATAATCTATTAAACAGTAATAATGCAAAGGACGATTCTAATGATACACAATCTGCGTGAAGAAAATTTGGATAATTAACAACAAGTTATTCATAATTCTATGCAAGTCAGTCTTCTGCATAACAGTATCTTAAAAGAATTGGGACTGATTCTCCAAAAAAAAAAAAAAAAAAAAGAAAAAGAAACGAAGATGGAAAATCAATCGGAATTGTATTATAATAATACTTATTATTTGTATATATGTAGTTCCCATATGTTATTATATCTGTAATATGCTGCACTTCTTTTCAATTGTTTAAACATATTTACATTTTAATACATATAAATAACAATTTGTATTGTTATTCAAAAGAAAAGAAAATATTTATGTTCAATAGATTAAGCAAATAATAATTCGATGATCTTATTAGATAAGTACAAACTTATATGTACTTTTTGTGATAACATTTTAAAATAATGTTATTAAAAAAATATTTCCAGTTTATTGTATTATAATACAAAGCAATATATCTAACAGGAAATTATTCCATATCACTGCCAATTTTCCCATCAATTTAATAATTAATCAAGCAAATGAAAACTCTTATTAATCTTGTTAATACAATCTCAATTACATTATTTATACCTCTACTGTTATGTTGTATATCATTTATCATTATTATTTAGTTATAAAAAAATAAATCAGTATATAATTTCCACATTGTAAATGTGTTAGTTACATGAATCAAAGCATATTTATATTTTGTTACAGAGTAATACAATTGGATAATTTTTGATATCATATATGTACAATCTGTAAGTAGAAGAAAAGAAAAAAAAAAATTCGAGAATGATGCTTAAATAATACAGAATAATAAAAAAGGTAGAGATATAAATAATGTATTACATGTGACCAAATCTCTATGTATTAATATAAAATAAACTTTGTACCTTGAATCAATCAATGCATTTTAACTCATATTCATAGATCATTTCTGATCATTTTTACTCACTTTTTTATTTCTCTTTGGATGTGCTGACGTTAATTGATCCTTTTTTAATCTTTTCCGTCCCATTAATCCCATAGCAGCAAACTTTTCTGCATCGATATTAGTTATACTTTTACTATTACTACTACCACTATTACTACTATTATTATTACTATTACTATTACTATTACTATTACTATTACTATTACTATTACTATTACTATTATTTTTATTAATAAAACTTAATTCCGTTTGATTAGTATCGTTTTGAATATTGAATTGTCCAGGGTCATCTGGAGCCTGATAACTTTAACAAACATATTTTATTTAAATATTATAAAAAAGAAAATATAATATCGAATCTATTATGATATCTTACCCAGGTACTCTAACGTCTCTAACTTTTTTCGATAATAAAATATGAATCTCTGGTATACGACGAGTCTTTTCTTTCATATCATTATTTCCATTTTCTGAATTTTTTGATCTGAAATGAATTTATCATATAATATATTTATAAAAAGGAAAATTTATAGATACAAATCTGAGCATGATTTTACTTACACAACGTAACGTAATTTTGTAACTTGATGTAATCCTTTATATATAGTTTTAAAAAGTTCACTACAGGAAATAACTTTACCGACAGCTTGTCCAACACCAGTCCAAACGATACATTCATGATTCGTAAATTCTTTTATTGCATATCCCAAAACATTTCTAATTTTTGTACCATTCTTAACCTATAAAATTGACACGAACAAACGAATATTCAACTGACTTAATCGAACTATTATACGATCATAAAAATGATAGTAAACAAAAAAAACAAAAAAAAAAAAGTAAAAAAGAACTTACACGCATTAAAAGAAATTCTTTTGGCAAATTTTTGAATGGAATAATTGGAACTTCCAATTGATTTTTATTCTTTTCTAATGTCATCGTTGCTAAATTCTTCTTTCTTTTCAATCTCCCCATCTGTAAACAATATAATTTAATGGAATTAAAGAAAAAGAAAAAGAAAAACAAAATATATTTCTTTTAAAAATATTTTTCTATTTCTACGACACATCGATTTCACCCGTACGTCGTAATTTGTATTCGTAATAGGAACTTCAATACGTGAGTCGTATTTATAACTGAATTTCAATCAAAATTATTTCATGAAATAAATTTTTTAATTTTCTTATAATTCTCTTTCATTTAATATTTGGTATAATGTTTGAGAATTATTGATTGAAATATATTCGAACTATTTGGGACAAAAGGTTAGCGTCTTGAAATACGTGCTTTAACCTATATGCCTGTCTCTCTCTCTCTCCCTCCCTTCTTCCCTCTCTCTCTTTCTCTCATTCTCTTTCTGTCACTGGGTCATAGGTCTATAGTATTACTATGGTTCGACGTGCCAATACCGAAGAACCATTTTTATGGAACTCGGAACGATTTTATATGAACGAAAGTATTCCGAAAACATTTTTCATTTTGAAGTAATTAAAGAGATACGATCAAACATTGAAAATGAATTATTAAGATCGTCCTGAAAAATTGATTTCTATCGATTTCGAAGAGTCGAGAATTTTTTTTATTACAATCAATATCACTTTAATTAATCAATTTAAATCGATTAATATAAATTATATTAATTAATAAAATAATTATATATATATGTAAATTTTATATAAAATATATGAAATAACAAAGTAATATAAATAATAAAATATATTAATTAATAAAATTTCTAATGATAACGACATATAATAGAATCTAATTATCGATCTTGATCGATATTTCGAGAGATCGAAAATTCTTTAATTATATTGATCGAAATCATTTTAAATTTCAACTAATTAATAAAGTAAATTTTAATTATTATTTTATTAAATATATGTTACGCATATATTTAATATATAAAGTAATATATAGATATATTATATATCATATTGTATGTAATATATATATATATATATATATATATATATATATATATATATATATATATTACACACACAACGATATAGTAATATATAGAATCAATTAATAAATAATATGTATATAATAGTATTATTAGTATAACATCTACATATACATGCATAACATAATATAATAATATATAAAATAAAATATACAAATATAAAATTATACAAATATAAAGTATAAAATTTCGACCAACAAATATATAATAAGATTTAATTATATGAACTTTAAAGCGGAAAATGAAAACAAAAAAAAACTATATAGAAGATAAAAAAAGAGAGGGAGAGAGAGAGAGAGAGAGAGATGATGGTGGAAGTCTTTCCTATCAATATTTTCCAATCAGCATTCTATCGCACGGTACGATTTCGATGGCGGTTACGTAGAAGGGAATAAGATCGGTTAGAGGGGTGTAGAAAAGGTCCATTGAAAGAGTTGTAGGTGTAAGGGTTGAACGCGTAGGTGTATATCTATATGTTCTTGGTATGCGGCATAGTCGGCATAGCGTCGCGACGCTTCGACGGCATATTGCATTATTAAACACCCCTCTAGGCGCCTCTATCCTGCATTCCATTATTATGAAAGGTTTTTATCTCTAAAGGGTGACATTTTAAGTCAGAAAAAAAGGGGGGTAGCGTCCCTCGTATACTTTATTCTTCTTTTTTTCTTTTTCTCTTTCCTTTTTTTTTTTTTTGTAATAGTTCGTTGCACTAATTCATTCATTCGTTCAATTTCAATATTATCATAATTATTGGATTATAGTTTCTGACCTGGTTTATAAAAATAATAATTATATCGATCAAAATAATATAACATTGATAATTAATAATCCATCGATATAATGTCAAATTTTTAATAAAATATATTTTTGCATAAACGTGATTCTAATTGATTAATTGATGAAATATAAAATTAATAATAAAACAAATTATTGATATAATATATTATTAAAATGTACAAACGTATAATGATTCTGAAGAGAATTCAATTATTAATTAATTATTAACAATTATAAAATATGAAAACGTTTGAACAATCATACTTTTGTAATTAGATCAGTAATGATCTATAAGAAAGATCGGAAATGAACATGTTTGATCATTGAAATTTTTTATTCTTCTAAGACCTAAGGAAAGCTAAGATAGGTCAATGAGAGCTTTAATTGCTTTCTCACTGTACAATCCCCTACCCCATTTTTTGCTTCCCGACATTCCTCATATTATTATTATTATATTTTCTATTCGAATATCAGAAGAAGATGTCTTCTGGTGTTGACATCTTTTTAACCATGTCTCTACCACGTTCTCTTTTCTTCCATTCGTTTAAATGTACTTCACGAAGATCGTAGCAAGCAATTTATTCCAAGTGGCCTTCTTCTTCTTCTTCTTCTTCTTCTTCTTCTTCTTCTCCTTCTTCTTCTTCTCCTTCTTCTTCTTCGATATTCGACAATTTTCCCTTACATTTAGCATTGAAGAAGAGAAACCAAGAAAAATATTTTCTGCTCGATTTTCTTTTCTCTCCAGATTATTATAATTATTATTATTCTTTTTTTTTTTTTTTAATCCAAATAATTATAATCAAATAGAAATATTAATTAATTAATCTAAATAATTCTTAAATCTTTTGATATTATTATCGAGATAACTATATAACGAGAAATATATATTAATTAATTAATCTAGATCGTTTTTAAATCCATTGATATTATTATAATAAATATTAATTAATATAGATGAATATTTAGATGGAATATGCAAAGTGAAGAAAATTTTAAGATATCCTTCTAAAAACGATATGATTTCTCATTTATTCTTATGAAAACGGATTTAAATATCGATTTCCTCTTAAAGGAAATTACAAACGTTCTTGAGAGATAACGAAATTAAGGGTAGTGATAACGTCGAAGGATGTAAAATATGAAGAACATACAAATTGGAAGGATTCTAAAATGATTCGTAATCATCGTGCAATGAAATATTATTCTATAAGATAATTTTTATATAATTTTTTTTTATGACAATCATTTTGATTTAAAAAAAAAAAAAAGAAAAAAAACGATAAATAAAAATTATAAAATTTAAAGTTACCCACATTATTATTAGGAATAATTATTATTACTTCAATAATTTTCATCGTTCATATTAATTAATAATATTTCAACATTATTCCTATGAATAATTATTGAAGATATAAATCATTTTTATCATTTTTATACCCTTATATCCAACAAGAATAATTATCGTTATTTCAATAAAAATGACGTAGCAATAAATAAAACGATTTTTCAAATTTATCGGACGTTCCTGTAAAAATCTACGATAAAGTTCATTGAAAGAAAGTCCTTCGCGATTGCGCAGGACTCTCGCGATAGATAACGAGAAATTTTCGCACCCCCTCTCGCGCTTATATATACGACCAAGATGATCTGCGAAAGTTCGTATTATTCGATCGTTCCTCGTTTCACCATAAACTCTCATATTTCTCTATCTGCTCCTATCTATCTATCTATCTATCTATCTACATATTTACAAAGTTCTGTGCTAACTTTTTCTATGCAAGAAAAAAGACCGTCGGTCTTAAGTTAAATACAAAAATAATTTGAAAAATTTTATTATCCACCGAGTGATTTTAAAATCAAAGTGATCTATATTAATCACATGTGTGTTTGTGTTTATATGTGTCTGTGCGTTAAGACAATGTACCCTTCAACGTCAAAATTTGTTTAAAAAAAAAAAAGTGATACATTCAACAAACAAATAAATAAAAATCTCTTTAAACGTTTTCTCGATTATCATAGATTTCCTTTTTTCTTTTTTTTTTTTTTTGTTGAATTTAATCAAAGGATCCGTTCAAAATGGACATCGAAGAATTTCGAATTCGTGGAAAAGAAATGGTGGAATATATATGCGAATTTATGAGTAATATTCATAATCGAAGAGTAACACCAGATGTTGGTCCTGGATACTTGAGACCATTATTACCTTCTGAAGCACCCCAACAACCTGAAGCATGGGAAGATATCATGAAAGATGTTGAATCTAAAATCATGCCAGGAGTGAGTGTATTATATTTTATATAAAAAAAAAAAAAAAAAATCAAAAAAAAAATCAAAAAAAAAAACCAAAGAAAAAAACTCTGTTAAGAAAATTGATAAAAATAGAAAAATTATTTATATCCATATGTGTGTTTTAGATCACACACTGGCAACATCCAAGATTTCATGCATATTTCCCAGCTGGAAATTCTTTCCCATCGATTCTTGGTGATATGCTTTCTGATGCGATTGGATGTATCGGTTTTTCTTGGGTCAGTCATTATCAATCAATAAGATTTTTAATTCTAAAAAATATAAATCAAATTTCACATTATTAAATTGATAAGGAAACGAAAATGAATTTCCTGTTAATAATCTATAGCTGTAGGGTAGAAATGATCGATCGATCGTAGTTGTCAGAAGAAGGAAATTATTATTTGCTATAGTATGATGGTTCTTATATATATAGTATACTTTGTGATTTGACATGTCAGATATTAGATGATGAAGGATGTTTTATAAAATTTCCTCATTTTTAGTTATATATATATATATATATATAAGTTAAAAAATAATTTCTTTCTAGAAATTAAAAAATATTATAAAATAGAAACTAATCTATTATTCTTAATAATAATATTATAAACATTCTGAGAGTTAATATTATTATTAATTATCATATATTATTAATTATTAGTTAATTAACTCGGTTTATTTATATTATCTAATGATAATTCTTAAATTAATAATAATTAACTTAATTGACTATAATTATCTAATGAAAATTTTTGAAGTAATAATGATTATTCATAATAATATTATTCTTAATAATTATTATAAATCTTTAAAAATTGTTCAAGAAAATAATAATAATTTTTTATATAATAATAATAATAATATTACAATAATTATTGTAATATTATTATTATATAAAAATTATATTATATTATATTATATATATATATATTTATATTGGCGTGTGCGTGTGCGCGCGCGAGCGTACATATATATATATATATATATTATTATTATTATTATCATATACTGATTTGTTTTAGGCTGCTAGTCCAGCTTGCACAGAGCTAGAAACAATAGTTTGTGATTGGTTCGGTAAGTATTAATTAATATCATTATACAATAAATTTCAAATATAATAATTTTATATTGAAATTCAAGGTAAAGCCATTGGTTTGCCAAATGATTTTCTATACTTTAACGAGACTAGCAAAGGTGGAGGTGTCATACAGGTAAAGCAATGTTTAATATGTAAAACATTTATATCAATATTATTATATAAAAACATTTAAAAAAATGAATATGAAATCTTAAGGGTTCTGCATCGGAATGTATTTTGGTATGCATGTTAGCTGCAAGAGCTCAAGCTATTGCTAGATTAAAAGAATCATCAGCTCATACACATTTGGATGAAACTGCATTATTAGGAAAATTAATGGCTTATTGTAGTCGAGAAAGTCATAGTTCCGTTGAAAAAGATGCTATGATTTCCTTCGTTAAATTAAGAATTCTAGAACCTGATGAGAAAAGTGTACTTCGTGGCGAAACTTTAAGACAGGTATTTTATAACAGTGATATCAATTCAGTGATATCATTTATATAAAAAAAAAAAAAAAAAAAAAAAAAAAATTATACTCACGTTTGTTCCTTTGAATAATATTCACGAAAAATATTTCAGGCTATCGAAGCTGACACCGCAGAAGGTTTCGTGCCCTTTTTTGTTTCTACAACCCTTGGCACAACTGCTTGTTGTTCCTTTGATAATTTAAAGGAAATTGGTCCAATCTGCAAAAAATATCCTGGAGTAAGTAATTTATTAATTATACATTATTATATTCGTTTACCTTAATAAATTGATTTTTGAATATATTAATAAATATTAATAATTGTTTCAAACAATTGTCCGATTAATAAATATTTCGTTTATAGATTTGGTTACATGTAGATGCAGCATATGCAGGGAATGCTTTTATCTGTCCAGAATTAAAATATTTGATGGCTGGCATTGAATATGCAGATTCATTTAATACTAATACAAATAAATTCTTATTAACCAACTTTGATTGTTCTTGTCTATGGGTAAAAGATAGATTCAAATTAACAAGTGCCCTAGTCGTTGATCCATTATATCTTCAACATACACACGCTGATACTGCAATAGATTACAGGTAATCTAATTGATTTGATTTTACGATATTACTTTAGATCTAATTATTATTTTCATAATAATTCATTTTTAGACACTGGAGTATACCATTAAGTAGACGATTTCGTTCATTAAAATTATGGTTTGTTATGAGAAACTATGGAATATCTGGATTACAATCGTACATTCGCAATCATTGCCAACTTGCAAAGAGATTCGAAGCTTTGGTGAGGAAGGATTCAAGATTTGAAATCTGCAATGATGTTGTGGTTAGAAATATTTTTCTCATCATTAATATATATATCTTTTTTAAATTAAAAGAAATTCTTTTAAGTTGATTTCAATTTAATTTTTAACAGTTAGGTCTGGTATGTTTCCGAGCAAAAGGTTCTGATAAACTTAATCAAAAACTTCTAAGTACCATTAATGATTCAGGAAAGATACACATGGTACCGGCTCGTGTAAATCAACGTTATACGATTCGTTTTGCTCTTGCTGCACCAAATGCATCCGCTCGTGATGTTGGTAAGTTAAAAAATCAAGATTCTTGATTAATAAAATTGAATTAAATTGTAAATAATTTCTAAAGAAAATCTTAATATACGGAATGACATGTCATTGTAATAAAAAATTTACATAAAATTAAGAAATAGAACGAGATTACTCAAGGAAGATCTAGAATTTTATCGAAACATATACAGAATCCTTATTTCAAGCTATTTCTAAGCAAAAAAAAAAAAAAAAAAGAAAAGAACAGTACATAAATAATCTTCTATTATAGATCTAGCTTGGTCCATTATAACAGACTACTTGGCAGAATTATTAGAATCTAAGGTACAAAATTTAAATAAAATGATATATAAAATAATTATATAGTTTTGATCTTGAAATAATTTCAAAATCAAATTTTGTAGGACGTGATGGACGAGTTAGCTGATATTCGCGAGAAGAAAAGGAAAGCTACATTGGAACAAAGACGATCTTTTTTCGTTCGCATGGTGTCTGATCCAGCTATACAACCAGGCTTTACCAAAACACCAAACAGAACTGGAGCAAAGCTTGATACTCAAGCAACAATCGGCGGTATTGGAACAAATACGAACACTGCAACGTAAATGCAAACATATTATATAAACATTCTTATATATTTTTTTGACGTGTTTACCCAAGGTCATGTAATAATATTATTTTTATACAATCTTAGACATTCGTGGATATCTTGGCCATTAGCATATTTGATGAATTCAAGAGATGGAACTGATACAAATGAATTATCATTAAGGTATAAAATAATAATGTATTATAATAATAAATGTTAATTAATTCTAATGAATTCTTGGATCCTTCAGATTTCGGCATTTGGATACAATGGTAAGATTGAAAGCAAGTGGTACTGGAAGCAGACGCGGTAGTAGTAATGGATGTAGCCCAGAACCATCACCAACAGCTTCACCATCTCGTGGAAGATCACCGAACGGCAGAACGTAATAATTAGAACTATCATGATTAGAAAATCCTGTAAAAACAATTTCTTTTAACATTCCCTGTATTTCGAAATATAAATAATGACACCGAAGAGAAAAATAGTTCAATTATCGTTAAATTTCTGTTCGTTCGAATATATCAATACTGCCGCCTATAATACAAATGCAAAAATTGTTTCTCAATGGATTAAAAAAAAAAAAAAAAAAAAAAAAAAAAACTGATGTCTACGATTAACTAATTCAATTACCTATTTTTTTCTTTCCTAAAAAGTAAATAACATTATTGATTCATTGATACGTCCTCTTTTCTATTGGCTTTATACCATTGTATGCTAAACAAATGTAAATATCATTAACATTTTATGAAGTTTTAAACAACAAACCGACTTTGGATTCAAACTATGATTAACTTTCGTCATTGAGAAATGAATTTCCATCGTTAACTTTCCTCTATGTGTTGCTAATAAATCGTTCGATCGACTTTCGTATGTCTGTTTGAAAACAAAAAAAGAAAGAAAAAGCAAAAAGAAAGACTATAGAATAACTTTAGGGATAGAAATACGATTTCATTTGTACAGTTACAGTACTAGCTCGTTGGAAATCCAATTGAAAAACTTCGAACGCGAGGAGACCATGCGTGAAGGTGATGTCGAGAAAATGGAGTCTGCCATGTCTGTGTTTATATATTACAAAGATTGAGCGGTGACCTGTCACCGTTTCTACAGGGTGTTGTAAATGTAGGTGAAGAGTAAATATCTATTTATAAACAACGGAAAGCGCGTTAAGGGTGGGGGGTTGAATTTACTCTCCGTGCAATATCGAGACTATATGCTCGTTTATTCAAGCACCGACCCCATCATGATACTATTAACCACCATTGATACACGCACATATATATATATATATGTATGTATGTATGTATATTATATCTTATTTCATATGAATTTATATTTATTTTTCATTTTTGTTTGTTTAAAAAATACTTGATTTCGAAGAAATAATAATAATAATGTTTTATATATGTTACTTATTTAAATATTAATTATTTTAGATAACGTTTTTGAATTAATTACTAATAATTTTCTTTTTCTTTGTGTTTAATTACTAAAAATACATAAGATAAGTATTCTTTTTGTGTTTCTGTCATTTTAAAAAAATAACATATAACTCGTCTCTGAGAAAAATGTCAAAATTCTTTTTTAATCATTACTATCAAATTTCCCTGTAGTAAAAAGTTATATTATTAAACATAGGAGGAACGCTTACCCTTTGAAATATATACCGTCATATGCATAAATTTTATGATAAAAATAATACTATAATAAAGAAATGCATTCTGCATATACGCTATCTTATTTTAAAAACATTTTTTTTAAAGAAATAATAAATAAGTATGCGAAATTTTAATGAAGTTACTTCCGGATTAAAAATTTTCCCAAAACAAATAAACGAATGATATCATTTCTAATCGTTCTTCTCAGACATGTAATAATAATAATAATAATAATGAAACTTTCAGATATATTGTTGAGATAAATTCCATAAGAAAAAACCCACAATACACGTAAATAAAATTTCTCAGAGAGAAATACTGAAAATTTCCTTAAGAATATATCTCTTATCAAAAAGAAACAGTCACTATAAAGGCTAATCTTGTGTTTCCTGGGACGCAACGAATCCCAGTAGTGACGCAAACGAACACAGAAATGTAATTTTCCCGAGCCTATATACCCAACCATAAGCGAAGCAAAAGTGAGGAAGAGGAGAAGAAGAAGAAGAAGGGCAGTGTAAAAGTGATGGTGCGGATAAAAGTGACCGGCGCTTTGGCTGATGCTACAGTTTCTCATCGAGTTCGACGCAAGTTACATTGATTAGAACGATCGGTCTTTCAAAGTTCTACGTTAACGAGTTATTGTGAGTTTCTTAAGAATTTTTCCGAAAATATCTAAAAAAAAAAAAAAAAAAAAGAACAAAACAAAAAAACGATACTATTAAAAAAAGAAACAAATTTTCTGATTGCTGACATTATATGTTTGTACGTATATACATAAAACGCGTGAGTGAATTATTAATAACAAATTAATTTATAAATAAAAAATAGTAAACGGTTAAAAATTTTTTCCTTATTTAAAAGAAAAGAAAAAAAAAGAAAAAAAAAAAAAAAAAAAAGAGAAAAAAAAAACAAATTCTTTTGTACAAAATAAAAATCGTTGATTTTTAACATAATATAAAAGAAAATGTGTTAGTAAAAACAAAAAAATAATAATAATAATAATGATTTGCAAATTACAATTATAAACAATTTAATGTTCCTTTTTCTGTTTCTAAAAAAAGAATTCTTTCATATAAACTAACGATTAATATAAAATTTGTATTATTTCTGATTTTTCTAATATTATATATACATTTATATATGTATGTGTGCGTGTGCGTGTATAATTAACAAATAATAAATAATAAATAATAAACGTTTATTATTTATTAAATATTTCTTTTTCCAAAGGGAGAAAAAAAAGCCCGATTTTTTTTTTGTACGAATTAACGCTTGGTATATAAGATTTACGCAATTGCTGATAGAAAAATATAAATAAGACACGTTTCTTGAAATCGTGCCTAATCAAAAGTATAGCACTTTCTTTATATGTACACGCATACACACACATACACAAAAAAAAAAAAAAAAAAAAAAAAAAAAAAAAAAAAAAAGAGAGAGAGAAAACTTCTGATTTGTTATAATTCAGAATATTAAAAAAAATGCATTCCAGTAATTGGATTTTATCATGAATATCGACGAGTTTCAAGTATGCGGCAAGGAGATGGTGGAGTATATATCCGAGTATTTACGTACTTTAGAAGGTAAAAGAGTGACTGCAAATGTGGATCCAGGATACCTGCGACCCCTCTTACCAAACGAAGCACCAGCAAAACCCGAATCATGGGATGCTATTATGAAAGATATCGATGGAAAAATAATGCCTGGAGTAAGTATCGATTTTATCTGATAAATTTGATCGATCGATTATCCGTATTCTAATTATAATTTATATATATATATATATGTATATAATATACAAGAACATAAATATACATGCATGCGTGCGTGCATGCGTGCGTGCGTACGTACGTACGTACGTACATACGAACGTAAATATCAAAAACTTTGACAAAAGTGTTATCTAAAATAAAGTTACATCCGCTTTAATGGGTGTTTTTTATGTTCACTGAAGTGATCCAAACTGCGTTTCAAATACAAACACACACATACACCATATAGTTCGTTCAAGTATTATAATGTGTAGGGAAAAATAAAACGTAAAATAAAATAGAAAAATAACACCCGCTAATACGTGTGTGTATGTGTGTGTGTATGTATAAAAACAAGATTAAAAGTCTATATAACGCATGATTGCTTCCGATGATGGTCGAGACGACGTGAAAATCGATTTTAAAAAATTACCTGGAAACTTATAACCATAACTTGCTAACTATATATAACCGTAACGTTAACTATGTAGTTAGCTTTAGAATATATGTTAAGAAAGATATTAATTTCAAAAAATAAAATGCATATATACATATATATATATATTTTTTTTTTACAGATCACACATTGGCAACATCCAAGATTTCATGCTTATTTTCCGTCAGGCAATTCCTTCCCATCGATCTTAGCAGACATGTTATCAGATGCAATAGGTTGCATTGGTTTTTCTTGGGCTGCTAGTCCTGCTTGTACAGAATTGGAAACTATTGTTTTAGATTGGTATGCAAAAGCTATTGACCTACCAAGAGAATTTCTATCCGAAGAGAAGACTTCTAAAGGTGGTGGAGTTATTCAAGGTTCTGCATCAGAGTGCATTTTAGTGACAATGCTAGCAGCACGAACTCAAGCTATCAGATTATTGAAGGAACAGGAACCAGATACCGAAGATTCTGCTTTCTTGCCAAGATTGGTTGCTTATTGCTCAACTGAAGCTCATTCATGCGTGGAGAAGGCAGCAATGATCAGTTTGGTTAAATTAAGAGTACTCCAGCCGGATGATAAAGCTTCTCTTCGTGGTAAAAGACTAGAATCAGCGATTAAAGAAGATGTGGCTAATGGTTTGGTACCTTTTTTTGTATCCACAACATTAGGTACAACTGGATCATGTTCTTTTGATAATCTCGTTGAAATTGGACCGGTTTGTAAGCTCTATCCTAGTATTTGGTTACACGTGGATGGTGCTTACGCCGGTAATTCTTTTATCTGTCCAGAAATGAGACCTTTCATGGCTGGAATCGAACATGCTGATTCCTTCAATACAAATCCTAATAAATGGTTATTGGTTAGCTTTGATTGTTCCTGTTTATGGGTACGAGATAGAGTTAAATTAACTTCTGCTTTGGTCGTGGATCCTCTTTATCTTCAACATGCTAGATCAGGGGAATCCATTGATTATCGTCATTGGGGTATACCATTGAGTAGAAGATTCAGAGCTTTGAAACTCTGGTTTGTCATGAGGACTTATGGTATTACTGGGCTACAAAAATATATAAGAAATCATATCAGATTAGCAAGAAGATTCGAAGCTCTAATGAAGAAAGATAGAAGATTTGAAATTGTGAATGATGTACGTGCTGGTCTGGTGTGTTTTCGTTTGAAAGAATCTGATGAAATTAATCAGGAACTCTTGGCGAATATCAATGCATCTGGAAGATTACATATGATTCCTGCTAGAGTAATGAGTAAGTATACCTTGAGATTTTGTGTCACAAGAGAGAGTGCAACAGAAGAAGACATTGACTATGCCATTGAAGTTATTGAAGAACATGCAACAGAAGTCTTATTGGCACACTATCAAGGTACAGAAGATGAATTCAGAGCTAAAGGTCCTAAGAGTCCTGCTGCGTTGGATAAGAAACTTGTACGAAAATTCAGCTTCACCAGAAGTGTCACCAGAGATGTTTACAAAAGATCTAAATCTAAATCAAGTCTTCATGATGGTGCAACACCTATCATGGTTGTCGATGATCAAGCACAAGAAGTTGATACCATTGAAGAAGATGTCTTCTGTAATAGCAGGTAGACCGCACCAGAGCTCACGGTTCCTAAGAAAAGAGATCAATTGTTATCTTTACCGTGAGCTTTTAATAATTTTCGAGAACTAAAATATCATCAGGAATATGAGATTTAAAAAGTGTGTCCTAGAAATTTTCAACGATTAAGATTAGACTGATATGTTTATGATCAAAATCTAATAAGAGTATTGAAAAATGTAAACATATGAGTGTTCGAATATCAATTTTCTTATATAAGGAATAAATTAAACTTGATATTTCTTCGTAAATTTAAATAAAAACAGAAAAATAAAACAGTTACATATTTAATGCGATAATATTCTAACATTTGTAATTATGGAATATGCATATATTGATAATATCGAATTAACATAACCTATCTGCTTGTATTATTATGTAATGTATGTATGTACATTCTCGTAGTTTGTATGTACGAACTTAGTTTTAATTTCCTATGTAAAACAAATAGTTTATATTTGAAGATTATGGTGCCTAAGAAAAAGTCACGAATTTATTCCTTGTTTCGTACCTGGAATTTCTTAAATGCACCCTATATATGTACATGCATATATATATATATATATATATATATATATATATATATATATATGTATATATATATCTCGATTTAAAATTGTAACATTCATGTAATAGTTAAGAATATCAACCTATTTGAGTTATATACAATGACGATTATATATATATATATATATATATATATATATATATGTGTATGAATGTTGAATAATGATGTGTATAAACAGGCAATTAACGACTGCCATTGTATGCAAGAATCGCGATAGTGTAGTAGTGTAGTAGTAGTAGTATATATGCATATGTATGTATGTATGTATGTATACACACATAAACATACACATACACACACACGCGCGCACATACACACATATACACATAATTGACTTTATTTAATAAATTTTATATAAGTGGTAAGAAATATATCAAATATAAAAAGTTATAAGAATGTGTTAGTTGACAGTATGAATGTAAATTACTTATTAAGGAGTTAAACATATTTATATGTATGTTACAAAACGAGCATTTATTATTTTTAATATTTTAATTATTATTCAAATAATTTATTGCGTCGATTGCGAATCTAAACAATAACAATAAGAAAGACGAATATTCTAGTTAATAAATATCCATATTTTATTACCATTTAAAATAATTTATTAATATAGGATTAAAAGATTCAATAAAAGTATTATTTGCAACGATATTTAAAAATACCCTGAGTTTCACTTCTATTTATTATGAATTAATAACAAATGATAAAATGCCTGATTTATTATATAATTGAACTGAAAAAGCAGTTCGCATAAATACTTTGTTTGCACAACTATAATTTACATATCGTACAGTAATTATGAATATATAGCATGTACAGAAGACAAAATAAAAACATTTTTCACTACGTAATGTTTATCCTTTTATCAATATATCTAATCCTATATTGTGCATTATAACCTGTAAAAAGTTAGTTGTAATTACAACCTGTAAGAATGATATTTGTATTTTAAAATAAATTATAAAATTCATAATGTAATTTAAATTAGTTATAATCTTAAAGATTATTTAAACTAATCTAATAAGTAGATCATAATTAACAATTTATAGAAATTGGATATTACAGAATAGCTATAGGCAATATGTGAAATATAGTTTAGTAGTATTAAGGGTGATAATAAGGATACAGATTGAAGTCAATGATACAATTTGTATAAATTGTATTAAAATATATTTTCAGTTATGTATCCTTTAGATAATAAAATGATATCTTTTTTTTTTTTTTTTTGATAATATTAAATCTGTTATGGACAACAGTCTTTATAAATAATAAAAAAAGTTCACTTTACATCTGACCACATTGAGATATCGTTACAGGTATCTTTGGTTTATTATTTGGTCCAGTAGGAACATTTTCTACTTTTCTCATGACCAATAAGCCATCTATCACTCTTCCAAAAACCACATGCTTTCCGTCTAGAAAATTACACTTAGCGCATGTAATAAAAAATTGACAACCATTAGTATCCTTTCCACTATTTGCCATGGAAAGTAATCCTGGCGAGTCATGTTTCAATGTAAAGTTTTCATCAGGAAAAGTTCCACCACCATAGATACTAATTACTCCTGTACCATCACCATTTACAAAATCTCCTCCTTGTATCATGAAGTCTTTAATCACTCTGTGAAATATAGCACCTTTGAATCCTAATGGTACGCCATCCTTTCTATACTCTCCGGTACAAAATTGTCGAAAGTTTTCCGAAGTCTTTGGACATACATCTTCAAAAAGCTCAAAAATCATACGACCAATTTCTGTTGTACCCACAGATACATCAAAAAATACTACTGGATTATTTGGATTGCGCAGTTGAGCTTGAATCTGATTCCAAGTAGGCATATTTATATCTCGAGAAAATATACTGTACATACAATTAATTTGATAAACGTCAAGAGTTCTTACATTTGAAATTATATTAAGAATAAAGTAAATAAATTTGTTAATAATTACAAATGTTTTACCTCTTAAATGATCCTAACCTCAAATTCTAGTTCTATAATTTGGTGTGCCTCGTATCACACCGTACAGATTCCTTATGTTAAAACAAAATGTTCTTTCTATAGTTCTGTTAAATACGATGCTTCGATTACGCTCTCATACGTTTAATTAACGATAGTAATGTTTATGATAATAAATTTTACGTTATACTCGGAGAAACAACAACGTGCCTATGATACTAACCGGTTCAATATCAAACTTCCGAAATACATAACATACGTATAAAAGTAAAACTAACCTCAAATAATAAGTTGGAAAAATAAATATATTCTGTTTAAAACTAAAAATTACGAATAATTAATATATCGTGGATCTAATAATTATAAATAAATTCTTGTATAAACATATACGCTGTAAACGAATATATTTTGTGACGAAGTTAACAAAATAATCATGATCTTAATTGGTTAAAACAAATCGCATAATATAATAAATTATTTCGTGACATTTTGAACTCACCTTTAACAGAAATACATAATATGAGTCTTGATAAATGACGATGAAAATAATTCCATTAAATTCACTTAATTACAAATTATTGATTCTCTCGTATCTCGAACGTGTTAATATTTATCTATGCGCGGACATTTTGTTTTACTTTGATCCGTCAAGTCACGTGACTTGAATATGTATTCAATTCAAACAAGTAACGTCAAATTTGAATTTGTACTTTTCGAATAATATAAATTTTTTCCAAGTATATGATATAACAAATGTGGTATTAAAAATAACTGCTTGATTATTATATAAAATAAAAGGCAATTTTATTTTTTGTCTTTGTCATGCTGTACATTATAAATGCCTTTAATAAGTCTTTATTTACACTCGTGTTACTTTTACCAATGGTAAATCATATATGATGAAAAAACTAAGGTACTTTTAATATATATATATTAATTTTAATATATATATATATATATATATATATATATGTGTGTGTGTGTGTGTGTGTGTTACTTGGAATTAATCCATTATAATATATATAATCTTTTTTTTTTTTTATAAATGTAAAATCAATCTTTATCTCAATTAATTAAAACAGTGCATTTTTTTTTTAAAGCTCATAGAAAAACAGTGCAGAGCCTATTACTATTCGGTATTATATTATTCATGATGATTCCCAATTTGACATAATAATTATAATAACAAATAATTCCCATCTTTTCTTTTAAAATTAAAATATTTTTTTAATTATATATGAATTTTAACATGTTCCATTAATATGTTTTTATCTGTAAAATCTTCCCCACATATACCACAAACTAGTTCTTCTCCATCATCACTATCTTGTTGATAATGAACAATTTGTATAACTGTTCCTTGAGAAACTCCTTCGTGTAATAATGATTCCTGCCTATTCCCATTGTGACTTTTTATTGCCTGATCTTCTCTAGATGTATCATGTGTAGCCATATCCATAGGTAGATCGGTACTTCCTATCTGCGCTATTTGACTAGAATAATTTTCATGATCTTCTGGATTATTACTTATTGTCAGAACGGGAAGTGACTCATTTGGTTTTGATAATAAATGTAAAGTATTACTTTGTTTAGAGGATTGTATTAAATGCATTGTATCAACTTCATCGTTTCTGGTTGTAGTTATAGCACGAAGAGCATTATTATCTGGTAAAATATGTGTAGTGTCATTTTGTTTATTCATAGTAATTAAATATGAATCTGCACGATCATGATCATTCTGTGTTATATTCACATTTTCATTTTGTTTGTCATCTAATATTAATCTTACATTATTGTGTTTAAGCTCCGATATAGCAATTAAGTTTTCATTATGTCTTTCAGCAGTAACAACGAGATAAGTATTATTTTGTTTATCATTTACAATTTGTTGACACTCTGTTTTATCCATTGCTTCTGTTATAGATAATAATGCTTTATTTTGTTCTAATCTTGAAATTTCATTATTATCTAGATTTGGTTTCTCCTGTGTACCTTCAACGATTGATGCTTTAGTTTTTTTTCTCGTAGGTCGTGACTTAGGAGCATTATTATTTGTTTTTGCTTTTGCTTCGGCTATCATTTGATCCGAATGTTTAACAATATGGGCGCACAATTCATCACGATCTTGATTTAAAGCACCGCATAAAGGACAAGGATAAGGTGGTCCTGTAACTTCAGTTTCATTTTTTCCTGCAGCATGAACCCATCGAACGTGTTCACGAAGAACAACTTTCTGATTGAAAGCTCTAGAGCATAAAGGACATACGTGTGGTCTTTCACCAGTATGAATTCGTTCGTGTTTTCTTAATGTACCACCATCTCTAAATGCTTTCCAACAAAATTTACAACCATATGGTCTTTCACCTGTATGAGTACGATGATGAATTAAATATCCTTGTCGCGAGGAGAACGTTTTTGAGCAAGTATCACAATGAAAATGTGCTGGACTTCCTGCATGAGTTCTACCATGTTCCCAAAGACCTTGACGTGATACAAAACTTTTTCCACATTCCGTACAGGTAAATGGTGAATCACCAGGATGGGCCGACAATCTGTGCTTATCTAATTGATTTTGTTTTTCAAATTGTGTTCCACAAACTTCACAACAATGAGTTTTCTTTCTATGTATCCATTGATGCCTAAACATTTTCTGTTTAGTTGTAAATTTCTTTCCGCATTCAGAGCAAGCATGTTTTCCCCATTTACTATTTGAAACACCTTGATCTATATTATTCTGCATAATTTTTTTTGTGCAAGTAGTTTGATGAGTTGCCAAATGATTTGCATCTTGAAATTGTTTATCACAATATTCACATTCAATGGGCATCCAGTTTTTAGATGTATGAATCTTTTCATGTGATACCAATGCTATTGCTCTTGAAAAACTAATACCACAATGACTACATGTATGCTGTTTATTAACATCTGTCCCCATATCCACATAATTTCTTCTACTGTCATTATTATATGTAAGTGCCTCAACTTTGACCATACTGTCTGAATTATTAAATGTGTTAAGGGATAAACTGTATTGTTGATTGATTTGATTATTCATATTATTTTGTTGTGTATATTCAAATTGTGTTACTTCACCATTAGGTAATACATTAAATTCATGCAGTGTATCTATTTTTTCATCATGATTAGAGATTGTATTGACAGTAGACGATTGTTCATTTTGAAAAGTATAAGCAGGAACAGCCCAATGAACTTGACAAGCATTATAATTTTGTACAGTTTGAACAGTCGAAGATGGAACAGGTACATTTTGTGATTCAGACGTATTATTTTCAGACCATTTTCTAAATGTATCCACAGACTGTGACAATTGATTATTTCCTCTTGATTGCATTATAGCACGTCCAGCTACATAAGTATGTATTTTCATATGATTTGATAAGCTAGATGGTCTTTGAAAGTCTGCACCACAAATGGTACATTTATGAGGTCTTTCTATCTGATGAACTTGTAACATATGCGATTGAAGACTGCTTTTAGAACGAAACAAATTACCGCATGTTCTACATGCATGTGGTCGATCAACTTGATGACAAACCATATGATTATTTAAATCCATTTTCCTTTCAAATGTTTCTCCGCATGTTGGACATGATAACTTACTTATATTACACGTACCCTGATGTTTGGTAAATTCAATTTGTGTGAACAAATTAGCACAATTAGGACAACTGACTTTTTTATTTTCAAAACAAGGATACATGCCACCTAATTGACGAAGTGCTTCAACAGCCATTGATTCGTCATCACCAGAAGTATATTGTTGTTGTTCCTCCTGTTTGATATATATAGGATAAACGCTACGATTTTCATCTTCCTCGTCCGATCTATCAGGTAAAATTTCGACAGCAACATGAGCTTCTTGAATATCAGTATTAACATCATTAACAGGAACTTCATTTAAACCATCTTGTAGTACACAATCATCAACAGGTTCACATATCTCTTCGTGTGATATTATATTTTCTTGAATATTATCATGTACTCCAGAAAGTGGAAATGTAACGTATTGTTCATTTTCATGAGCTTCCATAATGTAGAATTATTTTACCCGCTCATATGAATTGATTTATATTTAAAGATCTTCCCAATGAACCTAGTTTCACCTTACTCCTGTTAAGTTAGGTCCTGTCAATGTAATCATTGAAAATCAGTGTCTCAATAAATTTCACGTATACTGTCGCAAAAAAAGTTATTTCCATTTCACATTATTAGATCGATTCTTCATTATTTTATATTAATTTATCTATTAAAATACTTATTTCTTTTTTCCCCTTCTGACAATATATACTTGGTATGGTTAAATGTTAAATGTATGAATGAGTAATATATTATTGAAAATAAAAATACTCTTTTAAACAAATAACAATCGTTAAAATAACACTAAATTATAGAGTTATAATTTTTACATAATATTTAATAATTCATAATAAGTTACACACTTATCCAAAATTTCAACGTATAACAAGGTTACTTCCATAGTAGTATATAACATTATCTATCTGAAGTTATCTGCGTTTGCTACATTGTTACCAAGAGATAAGATTTTACGCGGTAAATATGAAATATCATATAATTCATTTCTAAATTAATTTCAATTAATAGAAACACGATTATTTTCAGATTATTCTATATACATATATATATATATATATATACATAAATGTAGTACTTTTTTTTTCATATTAAAATGAATATAATTTATAATAAGTGTCAAATTAAAAAAGAAGAACAAAATATCTGCAACATAAATAATGTTACTCAATAGATAAGTTTTACGTGCAATTTACAAAAATTTATTCACAAAAAATAATAATAAGAATTAATATGTATATATATATTTATATGCATATATATTATAATTTAAAAAAAAAATATATATATATATATTAATATTTATACTGATATCTTTGCATATCTAGAACCCTGTTTTATCTTTCGATAAGAAATTACATTAAGACTGTTTATCATCTTCCGTTGGAAGCGTGAGACTTCAGCGACAGCTATGGACAAAATGTGAACTATAAATGTAAGCAAGGAATTTTGTTTCTGCAATGCAAATTAATTAGAAATTAATTAGTAAGTAAATTAGTATACAAGTGTTAGAATAACTAGTGAACCTATTCTAAAATCCGTGTTCTCGGGTTTGACATGAGCTATCGAAAATTCTAGTTCCCAAAGCATAAGAGCATTTCGACTGACAACGTGGTAAAATTAAAATATAATGAATATATCTATTCTCAAAAGATTTTGATGAATCTTTGAAAATAACTCAATACTCTAATAATTATTCACTTGAGTCACAATTTGTGACGGCCATTTCAGTATATATCCTTTTCTTTGTTTAGTGTCTTAATCACTATTATAGAGCATTCGACAATCCTTTTATGAAAAGAAAAACTTTGTCCCGACAAATCGTGATAATATAGGGAGAGAAACAAGAATCAGATCTAAATAAAGATTCTTTAGTTCATCTTTCATGAACATGTACAAATCCTTAGGGATTGATTGTTTCCCTGATTAATTGGATAGATTTAAATATATCCTGATTCAGTTTTTTTTTGTAACCATATCAATCATTACCAATTTTCTAAATTGGTCGATAAAATGGGAATACATTATTATCATCATTTTGAACCGATCGGTACAATAGGAATCTACTAATATCAAAATTCTTACTCGGTCGGTCAAAGAGAAATTTACAATTATCAACGTTTTTACTCGGTCGGTAAACAAGAACATTCATTTGTTAACATCGACATTCATTCTGTTGGTAAAACAGAAATCTATTATTACCGGCATTATCGATCCGATCCATCGAAAAAAATCCTGATATTGGTATGCGATACAATCGTTCTAACGAGACATCAATAAGAGATCTCTAATTAGTAAGACATCTATAAATAATGATATACCCATAAATTAGCATCTGTCAAGCTTGATTTTTCCTCTTATAATAAGTACGGTGAATTCCCTCTCTTTTTATTATTTACTGTGAAAGATGTCCCGTTTTAATAGATCTAATCGAATGATCGTAAACATACGATATAGAAGGATACAATCTAAACAAAAATTACTTTGATCAATAAGCGTATTGTAAATCATTGAGAAAATTTTATACTTTTGTAGATATATACATTTGTCTTTGTGTATATCATAAAAAAAAAAAAAAGAATAATGAAGTTACAACGTAAACCTTACGCATTACAAATTACAAAAGATTCACCCACGATAACTATATAAGCAAATAAAATATTAAGAATCCTTTCAAAATTCTTTCTTTACGATACAACAAACGAAAATATTCGTAGAAATGTCAAATTTGTACGTATCTATTTATATTGTTAATTGAAAACAAGTCAAAATGATTATTGAGACGATATAACAATAATTGTCAATTCTATAACGATATAACGTTATATCTCGTAAATAAATTTAATCGCATAACGATTATATTTCTCATGGCGTATCGCTCCAATTATTCCATGTTTTAATCATATCGTATAATGAATTTCCAGGACAATCGGTTTGAGCGGTTTGTCGATGGCCAAGAAGCTTATAATCTGATTTGATTTTGTTGTTAGCTACACCATAAGCTATCAAATTCTTCGTTGTCCGAATGCTCGCTGGATTTGGTGTGGTATCTGTATGCAAATAGACACAAATAAAATTGTAGAAAAGAAAAAAAAAAAAAAAAAGAAAAACATAAGTATTATGAAAGAAAAAACACGTTTAAATCGCTTATATTACTTACTGGTATAATTACCAATGATGCAAATACCAATACTCTTGGAATTATATGGGATTGAATGAGAGCCATGTTTACCCCAGCCAAGACCTTCGTAGACATTACCATCTTCACCGACCAAAAAATTGTAGCCTATGTCGTTCCATTTTTTCGTGTCCATATGATAATTCTACGGATATAATGTGCAATGTTTTTAATTACTCAAAGGAATAATTTCGTCATGAAATTTTATTGAACATTTTGATTTGTGGAAAAAAAGAACTGTACAGAAAAGAAAAGAAAAGAAAAGAAAAGAAAAAGAATATATCATAAAAAGTCACCTGAAAACTTCTCACTCTAGCCTGACAAATAGCTTGAGTGTTACAACTAACAGTATCCGAATGATGAATAATAACATACGGAGGTGGATTTATTCTAAGAGGACGTATAGTGGTTTTCGGTGATCTAGCTCCCCATTGTTGTCTTGAAATGATGTTAGGTATTTCTAAAAATAATTATATCAGATTAACAGATCGTTCGATCGAACGAACGAACGAATGATCGAACGATCGAGATAGGTCAATGTAATTTCGTTTGTTTGCGATAAAAATTGAACGTGACAAGATACGCGGATAATGTCATCAACGAAATAACGTTGTAACGTATAAAATCATTTTTTTGTTTTCTTCTTTTTTTTCTTTTTTTTCCCCGATCTAATCTCTAATGTCAAAGCTTACGTCATGACATAATTATCGTACTACTATAACGGCCGATAAAATTATCCCTATCCAATTATATATTTTCACATGGTTAACTACATTAATGGGGATATACAATTATTTGCTTTTTCATATTTATCAAGACTTTTGTCTCGTCGTACGAATCGATTATATCAATTATTTTTGTCGAATTGCTAATGATTATTATGGATATTTTATAATTTTTTCTTGTTCTTTTTTTTTCTCTACCTCTCTCTCTCCCTCTCTCTCTCTCTCCTTTTTTTTTCTTTTATGATCAAATGAAAAAACAATTTCTTTGAAGTATTACGTGCATATATATAACACATCGAGATACGAGTTTTCAAGGTCTCTCTTTAAATCTATCTCTTCGTCTATTTCAAAGATATATTTCGTAATTGAACGAATTTAAAAACTGGTCGAGGGACATAAGAGAAAAAAAGAGAGAGAGAGAGAGAGAGAGAGAGAGAGAGAGAGAGAGAGAATTGTTACCAGAAGTTGCAGCAGAATTTGCAATTTCCGCTGGATGGCAAATTGTGATGCACGTTGCAATAAGTAGAAACGTCGCTCGTACCATTCTGATTACTTCTTAGACACTATAGCACTACTTGATGATCGTTGATATATACTGATCGTCTTCTCCGTCGTTGAACACATACATTCGTGTCCATGACCTTTGCACATAGATACTAATATCAGGCATATGAAATTATTCGTTTGTATTGGTACGCCGTCTATTGTATAAAACCGGTCAAAACCGTATATGCGTGTATATGCGCGCGCATTTGTGGGTTTTTTTTATTTCCATATAAGTAAAATATATATATATATATATATATATATATACATATATGTATATACGGAATATATTATATTCTCTTTGAGATATGGGTATTCCCAATTGATACTGTATTAATCTATTATTATTCCAAACGTATCAATATTTATTTGACTTTTTTTTTCGTTATAAATTCCATCAGATACACAAAATGGTAAATACTCGTTCTCGTAAACGTGTATATATATATATATATATATATATATATATATATATATATATATGTATATCATCGAGAATGAATAAATTAAATCAGTGATATTACGCAAAATAAATTGTTTATATGATTTGAAATAATTTTTGATCTATTTTTCTTTTTTTCTTTCTTTCTTTCTTTTTTTTTTTTGTATTCCAATAGATTCGTAGGAAACAAAAAGGAATATATATATATATATATATATATATATATATATATATATACTCATATGAATTATTTTGTGTCTAAAAATTATACGCTAATCGTAAAAGTTTTATATTAAAAGTCGATAATATTATGGGAATGA
>NC_062207.1:2092162-2129662 GCF_912470025.1 Vespa velutina
GTATTTGATGATACATAAATAATACGTAAATCATTGACAATTAATAATAAATTAATCAATGTTAATATCTCACATTGTTTTGTTTTATAATAAAGAAACACATAAAGCTCACGTCTTACTTGTACTTGCTAATAATAATGTTAACGCGTTCGAATATACCGATAAACTGAAAAATTATTGTTTACACATGATAACTAAATACGTCATATTTTAATGACACATTCAACGAAAGAATTATTTATTATTAATGGATGAAAAAGAATATTAATTTTAGTCGAATAAATAATAACACGCGATATAGATATACATACGTATACATTGATACATCTACGATCTATTATCAACAGAAATTTAACATTTAATCAGAACATATACGATCGTATCAAAATCAAAATTTTATATCTCATAAGTTAATGAAGAAACATTGAAAGATGATTATTATCATTTAATCAATAATTTTATCCCTGTCGAATATATAAATTTTATTTGTTTTCTTATAATGTAAACTTCGTTCTTTTTTTTTTTTTTTTTTTCTTACTTTTATAGAAAATCACCATTTAACGAGCAATCATCATTTGCTTTTTTTATTCCTTTTCTTTTCTTTTTTCTTTTTTTTTTTTCCTTTTTCTTTTTCTTATCGAAACAAATATGATTAAGCGCGTCGAACATACGCAAACCGCGAAGGATTAATTAAATATGTAGGTTATGGAAATATTAACGTAAGAAGAGTGGGGAGGAAAGTGGTGGGGGGAGGAATTTGAACGCCATCTATGATTTTTTTGTAATACTACTACTACTACTACTACTATTACTATTACTTGTCGATAAAGTCGCATTATGACATCATCGTATTCCAACAAAATGTCACTCGACACACGAATATTTACAATGAATTTATTTCATTAATTCGTGCATTGAAACAACGATACGACGTACATATACATATGCAGAAATTTAAAATAAAACAATGATGAACGCGGACGATCAATTGCCAAATATCGAGAAAATATTTAAAAATGAAGATGAAGATTTTGTACCTGGAGCCGGGTAAATATATATATATATATATATATATATATATATATATATATATATGTATACATATATGTATATATTTATATTTATATATTGTTATTTTAACATTTAACCTATATTACTGTTAATTTACATATATCTGTGATAATGATGTTAAATATTTTTTCGTTTTTTTTTTTTTTTTCCCTATTCTTTTTTCTTTTCGTTTGTTTGTTTTTGTTTTTAGATCTAACTTAGCTGCTATTTTTGGAAATTATACAAAAGATCAAGATATATCCTGTGTAATAAAACAGCCCGGTCAAAAAAGATCTAGCAACAAGCGTAACAGTTTGTCAACTCCTTCCTCCACTAAAACAGAAGTTATAATAGCAAAAGCTATTCATGCTTATAAATTGTACATTTATTCTCTTATATATATATATATATATCAAAATTTATTTATTACTATTGTTAAATAATTATTTTTAGGCAAAATGGACAATATATCTCAATTGGTAAACATGGAATAGCATTAACAGGAAATATTTCTACTAGGATATATCAAATAATTTTATATAAAACCAAACAGGAATACGTTTCAATAGTTACCATAACAAGGAAATTTACATATACCGTACAAATTAATAATTATTCCACTTATTATGATGACAATAATGAAAATTGGTCTATTTTATTTGAAAGTAATGATGCTTGTATTGAATTTGCCAGAGAAATAGGTCTAGCTAAATATTTTTCAAAGGATGACAAAATAGAGAATATAATTTATCAAGATTTAACAGCTGTTATCAATGACAAAGTTACGAAAGAAGGATCAAGCGTATCTATGAAATATTTTATTAGTACGGACATTCAGCAACCATGTAAAATAAATTATTCGTCTTTACAAACAATGACAGTAAACATATCAATGGACGATAGTTGGGAAAGAACTCTTATAGGAATTAGTAAAGAATTAAAAAGGATTTTATTTTTACCACCTAATAAACAGGTAATTTATATATATATATATATATATTGTTTTTCATTATTAATGGAATTGTAATAATATATTTGTAAAAAGTTTAAATTCTAATAATAATAATCAATCTCTTATAATAGATCAGTTTAGGTCCAGGTTTTCCAAAAGATAAAGATATTTTAATGGAGATAGAAATAACCAATATACAAGAATCAGATGAACAATATTCTTTATCTAAACCTACAGTTTCTGGGAAAGCATCATTGTTATCAAGAATGGCTAAAATGGGTCAATCAATTCTTCCAAAGATGCAAACATCAACGACTACAGATTCTGAAGATACAGAGGTATTTGAAAGTAATAAATGTGATGTTATTTTTTTTTTATAACTTATATAATCAAAAATATAATTGTAGGATGATTCACCGCAAAAGTCACCACGACATAAAAAGGTATAATAGTTAATACCCTATTAAGTTTGTAGTAAAAAAGACAGAGGAAAAAAAAACAAACAAACAAACAAACAAACAAACAAACAAACAAACAAACAAAAGTAACAAAACACGTGTTCATTGTATATTACGTACAATACTGTAAGATGATTTAAATTGAAAAAAATGTTCCTTTTTCAGATGGAATCTTTAGAAGTGTCATTACAAAAAAAACATATGACGCAAGAGACATCTGGTAATACAACACAAAGTACTTGCAAAGTAACAAAATCGAAAAATAACGTGCCTTCGACAAATCCCATTATATCTAAACCATTAATCTCTACTGCCACATTTGCACCACCATGGCCTGCTTCGCAATTACAAGTAATTCAAATTTATGTTTTAATATGATTCCTTTCTTTTTTTTTCTTTTTTTCTTATGTTACAAAAAAAATATTGTTATCTGACATTTGCGTCATTTTAGTCAAATTATATAACATCGAATGGTCAAATGTATTCCTTACAACCACAGCCTGTAACCCAAGCAGTATCTACCGTAATTGATCCAAGTTTAAATATGCTTCTGTCAGAAACTAGAATGGCAAATGCCGAGCTCAGAATGGGAATGTCCAAAATAGCTGATAATGTACAAAAAGTACTTGATAAGGTAATTATATTGATAAATTGTAATTTGATAAATAACACATGAGAATTGTCAAATTATCTTTACTATTATTATTATTATTATTATTCTTTATGTCTTTTAGTTTCATATTTTGGAATTGCAAAATGCATCATCAATAAAAAATGCAACAATGGAAGATACCTTGAAATTATTATTAAATATGAATACATCTCAAGGTGATGTTAAAAACAAAGAATTATTAAAGACGACAGATGTTGAAAAAAATGTCTGTTGTGAACATTTATCTGAGCTATCCAAAGTAAGAAAAGATATTGTTGAATTGGAAAGTGAAATAAAGTATTTAAAAGGTAATTAGATATGTCATTTTTGTCCAAATTTTTTTTTCTCTTCTTTTTTTCAACACTATTACAAAACCAAAGTAAAATTATGATTGTTTTGCAGAGTCCTTATCAAAAAGTGTAGAATTTGTTAAGACACTAGAGGATGAAAAAGTATCTTTATACAGTATTAATAAAGAATTAGATGATAAAATTAAAGCACATGAAATATCATTGAGTAATAAAAATGATGAATTATGTAAAAAATTAGAAGATTTAGAAAAGTACAAAATGTCACAAAATGAATACGAAAGGGAGAATGCAGAATTGAAAGATAAAATTTCTGAGCTTACTGCAAAAATTGATAGTAGTATGACAGAAATCAATATGGCATCATCAAAGAATAAAGACGTAAATCTTTAAAAGAAAATATATTCTTTTTCATGGCATAATTATATAATTAATTATTAATTATTCGAATAATTCATAATATTTTATTTGAATTCATTCACAGAGAGAAAATAAAAATAAAGAAATCAAGTATATTATGAACAGGACTTATCTTACTTTGATGGAAATATTTACAAATGATTCATATAGCAGTGATCATATAAAAGCTGTCATAGCTAGTACAATAAAGGTATAGAAAAATTCTTTGATAAGAAATTATTATGTATCATTATGTATTGTATTAAAAATACAATACGTTTTTAGAACATTACGTTGCAAGTTTTACAAGAAGTCCCTGAAAGGAATAATATAATGGAAACAGAAATGGAATCAAGGAAACCCTTGAAAAATATCCAAGATAATAATGAACAATCAAGTAAATATCTAAATAATCCAAATTCGGTAAGTATATCTTTTAACGTTTATATAATTGAACGCTATATATTTTTGTTCTTTTTTTAATTTGTTTACATACAAAAGAAATAATATTTTCTGTATTATAGGTTATACCAGCCGAACAAAATGAACCACCACCTATTCCACCGATGGACAAAGAATTGGACAATGCTATCTATTAAAGTAACGATAACATTGTAATTATCTCTTTATGGATAATCCCATATAAATAAATGATATTTTTTAAATTTATTTTCATTTGTAATCTACAAGCTTGGAGTTGGCTTTGTATTTTTTTTTTTTTTTTTTTTTTTTTTTTTTTTTTTTTTTTTTTTTTTCTCTTATAAATATTACAAATACAAATGTTAATATCGTTAATTAAATATTTCGTAGATTTATTTTGTTGATTTTGTAATAAGTAATATAAAAATTTGATAACATAAAAATTTACGAAACATTTTTCATTCTAATAAAGCTTATCTTCGTGGTATAAAATATGAAACTAATAGATGACAGAGGAAAGATGCGCCGAAGGTCGTATATCTGCATATGAAAAATGGCGCTAAAGCACGGTACGTGATCTTGTTAGAAATAGTATCGATGATATTTACGTTCGAAGAATGATTAGTTAAATTAAACATGATATATTTTTTATTGTGTTATTAGAAATACGTAATTGTTTAAGAGTTAAAAGGTCTGAATGATTGTGTTTGTCCGGCTCTTAAGAATTTCTATTTGTCTGTATTCACGGTTAAATATTTGGCTTCTACCACGTCAATCAAAACGATACTTAACCTCAAAAAACATGGAGGAAACAAAGTTTTCCCATTTAATATTTTATAAATATCTTGTATTTACGATCTATTAAGTGAAATTCAAACATAATGATAATATCTTTTTGAATATCGTTTTAAAAGTTATAATTACGTTAATTACAATCGACTATTCTAACATTCTTTTGCAATTTACGATAAGAAAATGTCGGACTTAGAAATTTTTTTATGATATAAACATAAACTAAAAATTATATTTAATATAATTTTATGTTTTATATAGGAATGTAGGTGTGGAAAGATGATGGTAATGGATCAGATATTACCAGTTGATCAATAAAATACTGGTTTATGAAGAAATAATAGGAATCATGTTCTTTATCACTTAGATTATTAATTGGGATTTTTATGATGGATGCAAGTTCTGTGGAGGATAATGATGTATCTTTTCGTTTGGGGGAGATGTTTGACAGTTACGAAGAATTGGAACATAAATTGGAGAAATTTTCAAAACGTAGTCTTGTGCATTATTGGAGAAGAGACAGTAGAACTGTTAGCGGTGCTCATATGAAAACTGCAAGGCCGATTAGCGAACGTTTGAAATATTATTCAGTTAAATACGCGTGCATCTATGGTGGTCAGAAGTTTCTTCCACGCGGTGCTGGCAGGAGACAATCTCAGTTAGTTTGTAAATATAATTTTCTTTAGTATTTTCAATGATAACATTATACTTATTCATAATAATAGTATATTAATGTGACATTAATAATAGTTAAACTATAATAAAATTAATAAATTAATAAATATAATTTCATTTATTTATACATATAGATCAATTAGAACCAATTGTCCAGCGCACATTATGCTTAGAGCATCAAAAGATGGGACAAAATTGGAAGTAACTAGTGTTAACAACGAACATAATCACGAAATTTCTGAGGTAATAATAAAACATTATTCTTCATTAGAAACAATTCAATCATATATTAAAATATAATTAGTATGGAATGAATCAAAAATTTTTTCTATCTAAATCATTTGTTTATCATAGGAATTATTTAAGAATTTACCACAAGAGAGAAAACTTTGCGGTGAAATCAAACAAGAAGTACAAGATCTCATGCAACTTCATATAGATCGTAAAAGATTGAAGGAGTATGTACGTTTACGTACAAATAAAATATTACGTTCAAAAGATTTATTTAATATAGCAGCGGCTAATAAGCAAAAAAAAGACATTACACCTGAAAGAGCATATCAATTATTTAAAAAGATACATGACATTGAAAAAATGCAAGGTGTGGATGGCGAAAGAAAATTATATTCAGAGTCAGAGGATGAGATTGCACAAACGATAAAAAGAATGAAAAAGGAACAGGAATCACCTTGGGGTCAGGATGTAAGATCAATTAATTTTGTTTGATTATTTTGTTACAAGATACGATTAATAATATTACATATTAATCGTAATTAATCATTGCTATTTTATTATCAAAATTTAGATCAATGAGGAAATTTCTTTAATTGTTTATTTTCTTTTATTTTTTTTCTTTTTTAGGGTCTATCACCTGAATTAGAAGTGAGTGAAGGAAATGATGGTGACGATTCTTATGGAGGTCAATTGACTCAAGAAGAAGTAGTAGATGAAATAGATACTACTGAAAGTAAATTATTAAGAACAAATAATGAGGGAGATATAATAACAACAAATGGAGAAATAGTTGGAGAATTAGTAATGGAAGATGGAGATCCATCGGTAATAGTTGAATCTATTGTTAACGCGGATGGTTCCGTTTTTGTTGATGAACGAGATTTTAATACATATTGCAGTAATCATTTATCTCATACGGTCGATGATAGTCGATCACCTAATTCTCAAGGTATGCTTTTATAAATTTAAATAATTTATATATTAATGAGTTTCCTTATTTTTATGACAATACTGTCTAGTCTATCAAAAAAAAAATATATATATATATATATATATATGTATGTAAATATATATATAAATAGTTTTAGATATAGATGCTATAACATCTTCAACAAATATAGAGAAGATGACAAAAGATCCTACATCTCCTAGTCATAAAATACAAAATAGATCCTTAACACCGCAACCACAGCAAACACCGAAATCACCAAATGATTTTCACGAAACTGCGGATTCAAGGATTTGGATTATGAAGGAGGCAACGTCTATGGAAGCAGAAGTAGATAGCAGTCCTGAAAGTGAAACAAATGGATCAAAATGTGCTGCTATTATAAAAGGAGATATCGATACCTCCGATGTTGTATTAACGGATGAGGCTAGTCATCAATTATTACAAGAACAATTAGCTGTACTTCGTGCGGAAAGAGGAAAGTTACATCATGAGACTGAAATGTTAAAACTTAAGAAAGACAAATTAAAATTACAAATTAATTGTTATACTAATGAGCTAAAAAAGCAGGAGATGGAGAAGGAGAAATTGAGATTGGAAATTAAATTACTTCAATCTAAAGTAATGGAAGATAGTAATGACGTGTCTCATTATATTTTTGTGCCTTGACCGTTAAGAAATAGGTTTAATTACTGATAGGATAAATAAAGGGATATTAGGGCGCACAAGTTATTATAATAAGAAAGATTACATCTTATTTAATATTGAGGATTACATAAAAAGTGGTTGTTATAATTTTACAGTAGGTAAAATTAAATGATAAAAATTGTTTTATCTATGCGTTAGATACTATTATTATAATATAATTTTATTATTTTTTATGAGCCACAAAGAACCATTAATTTTTATTTATTTCATACTTCTTTTTTTTGCCTTTTTCTTTTTTTTCTTTCCATATATATATATTATCACGTGTATCGGTGTTAAATAAGATGTATGACGAAACATGAACAGTGTATAGATTCTAAATTGGTATTTCATCAATGTACGATAATATATGAAATAAGTTTAAGTATTCCTCTTCACTGATAATGTCGTTTCTTAATAATAATAATAATAATAATAATATAAGATCGCATAGCATTTAATAAATTATTTTGAAAATATGAATGTTTTTTTTCTTGTTGTTTTTATTATTTTTTTTTTTTTTTCTTTCTTTACGTGCATCTTATCCAATAGCTATTATAATAAGAGAGAGAATAAGTTCAAGAAAATGATACACGATATATATCTATTTACTATAATTATATATTAAATTCCTACTTCGTCTTCGAGTTTTTTAACTTGAACCACCATATTTTTAATATCTTTTGTCCTGTATGAAAAATTACGATTACAATTATATAGATTATAATTTGTTTTAGATTTTAAGAAAGAATTTCTGTTTTTTTCTTTTTTTTGACTACTTACATTTGACTAAGATTTTCTTTAACGGCATCCTCTTGATTCTTACTAAATACTATTTCCGTTTGTTTCTCGACAATCTCTGTATTTTCCATAAAAATAGTTTGTTGGGATGCCCTCTTTTTCAATTGTTCCAATCGCACTCGTAAATCTTGTATTTTATCCTTCATCCTTCTCAATTCTTCCGCTTCTTCTCTTTCAACGGCACTCATTGATGGTTCCTTATAGTTAACTAATCTCAATACCTCTTCCGCCCTGTCAAATTATTTTCATATATATATATATATATATAGATAAACATACATATGTAGATTCATGATATCTCATATGTATTACATACATATGTAGAAATAAGGTCCCATAAAACAAAAATAAAATTATCATATAATATTTTACAATTTGGTATTATATAAATTTTATCTCTATATTATTGCGACTATTATGATAAGCAAATTTGTAAAATATATTTTTCACTTTATCGTTTGCGCGTACAATCGAAACGATGACAAAACAAAAAAAAATATATATATATATATATTGTGAATAATATTATTGATTTATTTTAATAGGATTTTCGAAAAATTTGTAATAACTTGAAACATCATGAAAATTAAATCGACCAGTGTGTACTTATATGTGTACGTTCAAAAGGAAAATATACTTTTCGAAATAATCATTTACCTGCGTGCTAATTCCTCTTGTTTATCTTTAATGTCTTCATAACGTTCGGCTAAACGTCCTGCAGTTTGTTGTAGTTCCTTCTTCGTTTCCATTAATATATCTAATTCTTTCAATAAGTGAGTTTTTAATGCTTTTAATGCTCGTAATTTTTTACTTATTTCTTCGCGAGCTTTATCATGCCTTATGAAATGTTGCTGCCGAAAGATTTGCGTTACGTGGAACAAAAGCTAAAAACAACGATAGATTTGTTGTTAAATATTGAGTTAAAAAAAAAAATAAAAATAACAACAAATGAAGAAATTAATTAAGAAGCGTATCAATTAATAATTAAAAAGATATTATCATTTAATTATTCTTATTATTATTATTATTATTTTTTTTTTTTTACTTCTACGCATTCCTTCAGGGTCATCGTTCGATTTCCAAGTTTCGTAATTGGTTGCGACGTTTCGTGCTTTAACAAATTTTTTATGTATATGTCGAAGGGTTCTTTGGTGACCTTTAACAAAAAAAAAAAAAAAAAAAAAAGAAAAAAAAAATATATATATATATCATTTAATAATATTATTATTATCACTTTTATTTATTTGATCAGTACTTTTATCGATTGTTTTCCAAGTTATTATGTAAAAAAAATAAAAATATTCAATATTTCTAATAAAATATATACATTATTAAATATAATTATTCAGCGTAAAAAGTTTTCATTACAAATGACGATCGTTTATTTGATAATACTGATTAAATATATTAAAAAATATTGATCCAATAAATGTCATGAATTTGTATTTATATTGTTTATATTAATCGTTACATACTTTTTTCGTTGAAGTTGCTATTGGTTCAGGATGTTCGATACGCGGAAGATAATGAAGATCTACTACAGAAAGATCGACGACGTCACCTGTGTGAAGTAATGCAATTAGAACGCATGGTTCTTGAATAAGTCCAAATCCAAGAATTGGGGTGGCCTCATCCTTTCCTGTATGCTTAGTTCTCGTGCAAATTAAATATTGCGAACTGGATTGATTTGACAATGACGGTAAAAAGCTCTCTTCTATTTTATCTGATATAAAATGAATCAGATTAAAGATTATTCGTACAAATAATTAAACATATTATAATAACAATTTATTTAATGTTTTTTTTTCTCTTTTTTTTTTTTTTTTACCATTAGTAATATTGATATAATCGTCTAATTGCGATACCATTGGTAGACTGACCATATGTATTCCAGCATTGTGAGAACAAAAGTATCTATAATGAACGAACACAAAATTCAATTCGATAAATAATCATTGTAAATATATAAAAAAAAAAAAAAAAAAAAAAAAAACTAATCATCCTATCATTCGATTAACATAAATAAGTACATATATATATATACATATATATCTAAATTTAAAAATTGATGATCGAAATACCTAGACTTGTTACCCTTATCATTATGCACATATATGGGACAATTATATTTTTTGTCATTATCCGTGAAAAATAAACCAAGTTCCATTTCGATGCACTCGTAAATGTAAAGTGCATCCTCCGGTGTATGTAAACTGTAAGTGGAACCGTATTGTGACCAGGTCTAAAAAATTTTAATGTATACGATTTATAAGGATATCTAATTAAGTAAAGACGACAAATTTCATTGTCAAAAAGGAAAAAGCCAATAAAATTTTATTCTTTTTTTTTTTTTTTTTTTTTTCTTGGAAAAGGCAATCCATACCTTTTTATCGTTCTCCTCCTCTTCCAATGATTCTTTAAGTAATATAGCATGATATATTTTTCCATTGCACATAGCAATTACAATTATTGGCGGAGTTGTTTGTATGCACATAATCGAGCACGAATCTGTTCCGTAATTGTCATCGGTCGGCGGATACATAGACAGTGAACCATAAACTACAGGTTTGTCGTAGCTTAAAAAAGAAAAAAAAATATATATATATATATATATATATATACATTGAAATATAATCAATTGACATTATTACGATGGCAATAAATATAAATATTAAAATGTATTTAATTCGATTATATTTACGTACTTATCATAAAGAATATTATCACGAACAATGAGAACTTCACCATTACCACGTAGTACGAGGATCGGCCATTCGATTTGATTCCAATCGATGGCATTTTTAGCCTGAAACGATATAGATTAAAAAAAAAAAAAAAAAAAAAAACAAATTGTTCAATCAAACGACAATCCCTTTTCAATTGTAAAATATATTTATATAATTATTTATTATACCTCATTTATATTTTTACCAATGAAAAGTTCCGGTCTCCTTAACGTCGGCGTAGCAAAATCAAAATCGACAGCTGTATCACCGAGTGACACGAAATTTGGTATATTAGATGGCGAACCACCGCTAATAGGACTACGTCCAACTTTCCAACTTTTAATAAGTATAGGCGATTTATTGATCTCGCATTCGTACAAACTACAAAAAAAATTCAAATGTATTTTAAAAGATAGATTAAAATTATTTAAATATAATTAACGATAATGATATAATAAAAATTCCATGTAATAATACAAACCGAAAGATATTCTCAGATGTTAGAACCAATAAATGAGAATCATAGGTCGAACCTGGATGCCATCTTGCTTTACGAATTTCCGTGGTAGCACCGAAATCACCAAAACAATGGCTTCTACGAAAGAAATCATTTAAATCATTAAAATTAATACGAAATAATATGAGAGAAATAACGTTCGAGATATGTAAAGAAAATCTTGGTCAGTGGTCATGCGAGTCTTTAACTTGTCACAGAACGACAAACAAGCTAGCTTTATGATATATAGATATAACATAAGAGATTAGGTATACTCGGCCATGGTTATAGCTTACGTTTCATATACATATATTTATATATATATATACACACACACACACACACACACACATATATATATATATATATATATATATATGTATGTATTTTATTATTATTCTCTCGCTTTACGTGGCTGGACATGGTAACGTTGGCAAAGGGGGTTGGTTGTTGACGATGGTTAGTCCACGGTCGCGTTATTAATGTTCCTGGCATGGCAGGAAGAGAGATAGGAAGGAAGGAAAGAGAAGGAGAGACTGAGAGAAAATAGGAAAAAAAGAGAGGAGAGTAGGAGGAGTAGGAGGAGGAGGAGAAGGAGGAGGAAAAAGAGGGAGAAGGAGAGGGGTGCGTGAGAGAGATGCGTGAGAGGGAGAAATTCGTGGATACGAGAGATGTCACCAACACTAAAGCTTCAGAAACGAACATCAAGGACTCTACCGGCGAGACCACTACCATCACCATTACCATCATCACCACCACCACCACCACGGCTACCACCACCACGCGACCAACGTAACCATTGTACGCCAGAGTTCTTAATAATTGATAAAAATGTACGTGGCGCACCGTCAGAGCGAGAGACCAGTATAAAGAGAGAGAGAGAGAGATAGTAAAAGAGAGAGAAAGAGAGAGTAAGAGGGTAAGAGGGGTGAAAGCCAGGAACAGAGAGAGGCGTCAGACCACCCTTTGCACGACCACCACCCAGTCGTTTCGTTGACAAAGGCACATGCAACGATTTATTCGCCCTTTTTACCATGTACTCACTCACTCACTCACTCACTCACTCACTCACTCACTCACTCACTCACTCACTCACTCATTCTCTTTCTCTCTCTCTCTCTCTCTCTCTTTCTCTCTCTCTCTCTCACACGAATTTTTCTTCGTTTTGTCAAAATTTCAGATTAATCAGAATATATATATATATATACATATATGTGTGTGTGTGTATGTGTCTATATCGAGCTCTTTTACGTTACATCAAAAATCATAAACCTTTACGCGTATCAGTTTTTACTGACAATCTTTCCCCTTCGAACTTTTCGCCTTATCAGTTTATATGCAACTCAAGCAATTTGGAGATAATTCTCTCTCTCTCTCTCTTTCTTTCTATATTACTCGTTGAAAGAGGAAAAAAATAATTGAAAGAAAAATGGAAAAAACGAAAAAGAAAAGAAAAGAAAAAGAAAAAAAAAAAAAAAAAGAATAAAAGAACGTGCAGCTGCTCGAATCTAATTAAGAAATTCTTACATGGCAGTGGCGCACATTCTGCCATACTCTCTCCTCTTTTGCACGTCTTGTTCCTTCCATTTCCTTTCTCTTTCCATCTCTCTCTCTCTCTCTCTCTCTTTTTTTCCTCTCACCTTAGTCCTCTCTCTCTCTCTCTCTCTCTCTCTCTCTCTCTCTCTAACTCTAACTCTTTTTATTTCTCTTTCTCTCTTTATCTTTCTCCTTTCTCAGTACTCAGTTCGCCGAAGCGGCCCGGAAAAATTAAAAATAATTTTCCCTAGGTAAACGTATTAACCTCTCGGGCTAGTGGGCAAGCTTTTTACGCGACGCTTTTCTCGCAATTTGTACAAAGAACCGGCCACGGGTCTACCGACTTCAAAGCGAATCTTACAGAGAGTATATATCGCATAATTTTATTCCGCGTGGGTATATTTCTTTTTCTTTCTTTCCTTCTTTCTTTCATTCATTCATTCTTTTTTTTTTCCCTTCTTCTTCTGTTCTTCTTTACCCCTTCCCTTTCATCCCTACAAGTATTTCTCTCAGTACCATTGTACGAACGATGGTTGTATCGCAGCTTCCGTTGCACCTCTTCTTCTTCCTTGTGAGTTTCTTCGTGAGAGAGAGAGAGAGAGAGAGAGAGAGAGAGAGAGAGAGAGAAAATGGGGATGAGAGGGGGAAAGGAGGAAAATGAAAGAAAAAAACGAAAAGGAAAAAGAAAAAAAAAAGAAATAAAGGAGAAAAGAATAAGACGAATTGTTCCCTCACGATTTAGATTACTACTCCTCTTCTCGTGCGATTTACGGGAGATGAAGGAAAAGGAAAAAAAGAAAAAAAAAAATAAAGAAAAAAAAGAAAGAGAGAGAGAGAGAGAGAGAGTTCGAAGTCTCCTAACCAGGAATATTACGAATACGCCAGATAATCGAACTAAATTAAAACGTTTTTACCATTACGGAGGATGAGTAATCGTCATTGTTCCCACGAGAGTATAAAATCAGAGACGACCGGCAAACGAGAGATAAGCGTCCGACTCATTCGGTCTCTCTCTCTCTCTCTCTCTCTCTCTCTCTCTCTCTCCTCTCTTTCGGTTCGCCTTTTCATCTTTTCTTCCTCGGCAATAAATCTCAGTGAAAAACCTATCCGGATCTACTACCGCTCGCTCTTCTTCTCCGCGCTTAACCTAAAAATTCATTAGATTATAAAGCCATTAATGCTCATCCGCGCGACCGGACTCGAATCTCTCTCTCTCTCTCTCTCTCTCTCTCTCTCTCTCCTTTTTTTCTTTTCTTTTCCTCTTTTTCTTTTTCTTTTTCTTTTGGTCTTCTCGCCTTGATTTCACACTTGGATCGATGCTCACTTCGAGTTGTTGCAAGTTCAGCAAGTTTATTATTACAATCATTACAATCAACGTTCATCTAATAGAATCTTTTCTTTTCGATTCTACGAAATTTTAATAATACGTATTTATGTGATGTATGAATTATCAATGAACCGAAATATTTATATATAAAACAGAAGAAAAAAAAAAAAATGAATAAGTCGCCGTTCATTGATAAAAATTATTTTACGAAAGTGACGAATCGTACGAAGGTTTTAAGGGTTGCTCACTGGACAATAAAAGCGATTATTCAATATTTTAATCGATATTAAAATCGTATAACATGTTATATCAGATTTTATCCCTTATTTCATTTTTTTTTTTTAATCACTTCTTCTTTTTTTTTTTTTTTTTTTTTATATACGCCGCATTATTTCTTCGCTTTCAATTTGAAACTTCAATTTGAAACTTTTACAAATACATTAGAAAAATTTTACATAGATAACGCACTCGATAACGTTTATATTTATTATCACTGTCAAATAATCCATCAAATATTCTTATCAATTTCGATTAATTTCTCTCTCCCCTCACCCTCTCTCTATCTCGTAATTATCAAAGCAACGCGCTATCGCATCGAAAGATATATTGTATTAATAAATCATTAATACTTGGTTCAAAGCTTCGTGAAATTCCATTTTAATAACTTGCAAAATCTCACAATATCATAATTTTAAGTGATATTATAATTGTAAGACGAATAATATTAGGTTGACATCTGGTAGAAACGTTTTCATAATCTAAATACAGAGTTTATAATGATCATTTTTGTAGGATCCCCTCCATCTGGAACCATCGCCACGCTTAATTCTGACTTGGTGACCGTGTAACAACACATACAACATACACACCCAGGCACTCACATATCCGCACACACACACACACACACACACACACATATATATATATATATACATACACATACATAAGCGTGTAATATCGTTCAGTAACTTGAAATATTTTTATTAGATTCTCTTGAAATTACGAGCAGAGGTAAAGAATGAGAAGGAGGATGAGGAGGGCTTGAAAGACGTTAGACGGTGACGAGGAGAAAGAGAGGGTGGAGAAGAAGGAGGAGGAAGTGAAGGAAGGTGGAGGAGAACTGTGGTAGTTGTGGAGGCGGTTAGGAAGGTGGGCTTACGAAGCTATGCTCACGATATAACGAGAGCCATTATGATAAGCGAATGCATAGATTAGACATAACTTGTTAGCCTGCTTATACGCTCGTTATACGACGCTAACGTATACTATTCAAAAGACGAAGGGGCTAAATTTTAGAGAGAGAGAGAGAGAGAGAGAGAGAGAGAGAGAGAGAGAGAGAGAAAGGATTCAGTGTTTGCCTAACCGACTAAGCATTTACAAAAGCACGTGTTACACTATATACCTCACGTTACCAGATATTTTTAGAATTCTTTGAATTTTTTTATTAACGATCGCAACTAACTTTCAAATGAATAATATCTATTTGAAGGGAAAAAAGAAAAAAAAAAAAAAATAAAAAAAAAAAAAAAGGAAAATGTTATCCTATATGCAGCCAATTTTTCTTTTTTTCTTTTTTTTTTGAAGTAATCCTTGTTCATATTTCTTTTCTTCTTTTCCTCTTTTTTTTTTTTTTTTTTTTTTTATGTTTCGAGAGATATATCCATATTTAAATCGATTGATGCAAAAAAAAAAAATTATCGATTAATATATAAAAATTTCAGATATATCAAATTTTCTTATTTCCTTATTTTCATATTTACAAGTACTTCTCTTTTTCTTTCTATCAATTAAATATATATATCCCCTACATAAATATATATACGTATTTACGTATTTATGTTTAAGAAATTAATAAAAAAATAATAAGCTTATATTATATACACATACATATATATATATATATATATATATATATATATATATATATATATAAAAATATATAATCCGTATGTGAAAATAAAATGAAAGACGTTCTAATCTTAGAAAATACATAACATCGTTTCCGCGTTCTTCGAGAACTCTCGCATATCGTGACTAGAAGGCGTTAGAGAATGGAAGTTCGCGACTCCGTTTCGACCTCGTGTCGGCCGGTGAGCGTTCTGGAAGATGCGTCCGATGGTGTGAGGGTGGCCCATAAAATCGGGATGTTGCGCAAAATATAACGAGCAACGTTCTCTGCTCGGTGCTGCCTGACGCTCCTCTCTCTCTCTCTCTCTCTCTCTCTCTCTCTCTCTCTGTCTCTCTCTCTCGTAATTCATCCTCTGCTCTCGCTTTGCTTTCGCCTTCCTCGACGACACCTGCGTCGGCAACTAAGCCCGTTAATTCTCAACGTTGCGTCCCGTTTCCATCGTGGGCATCGGTTTCGGGAAACGGTCTACCATTTCCCTAGGATCCTTGTTGTAACTAGGATCCTTCTCTCTCTCTCTCTCTCTCTCTCTCTGTTTTCTCTCCTCTTCTCCTTTCGTCACTATCTCGAAACTTCATTAATTATATCCTGAATGATTCAGTGAATAGTTTAACGAATATTAAACGAATAATTTTCACTTATTATTATTAATAATTAATATACATATATATATATATATATATATAAATATGCGTACATTGATGCATCCATTAATTTACATATATATATTATTATTATTAATTATTAGAAATTATATACGAAAAGAAGCGACGCGATACGTCCGATCGTTACGATAGTTCGTACGTGAATGATAAATGGAAAATAAACTATTCAAGGTGATCGTTACCTATAACAATTATTTCATTCGTCCTATTGATAACATTCTCGCTACGTTTGTTTACGTCTTGAGAAGAATCTATTTTTTTATTTTTACACGTAATCATTTTCTCTCTATAACTGTACGTTCATTTTGTTTATAAACTGTGTTCCTTTTAATAGATCGTCATTAAGAATTTTATTATGTATACGAGAGTACGAGACACGTTTCTAATGCTTTCAGTAAAAGTCATAGATCGATATTCATTTAGAAAGAAAGAAAAAGAAAGAAGATATATATATATATATATATATATATATATATATATATATATATGTAAAAGAAAGATAGAAGGACGCGTTTCAAGGATAGACGTCACTTAGAGACAAGCATTTCTTTTTACACCTTATATATGTATGTACGTTTCACACGTCTAATCTCAAGAGCACCAGCAGGTACCCTCGTTACATGTGTTTGGCCTCTCAACAAAGAGACAAAGTTTCGCAATCTCGCAAAGCCAACACACACAAACACAGTATATACATACACACAAACACACACACATACGCGTGAGGACGATACATTCTTACCATGCTAATGACGCACAAATCGCGAAACGTTCCAGGTCCGAGTAACATGAGAAACCTTGGGGGAGAACAAGGGAAAAGTGAAAAAGAAAGGGAAAATTGTGAGAGGAGGGGAAAGGATAAGGCCAAGGCGGGTGGGGGGGTAGTGAGGAGAAGGAGGGAAAGAAAAAGCAGGACGGTGGTACGTAGAAAAAAATCGTGGAGAAAATTTATGTGTCTTTGGACGTGACGAAACGAAACGAAAGGACGGAGGAGACGTAGTTAGATCCGATGGTAGGTACTCTTGAACCGACCTGGCTGGACGGAAAACGGCAAACAAAAGGATATGTTATATCTATATAATGTACATATATGTGTGTGTGTGTGTGTGTGTATAGGTACGTATTTATGTATGTGTTAGGAAGAAAGAAAGAGAGATAGGAATGGTCACAAAACACGAAAGAGAGAAAAGATGGAGAAAGAGTAAAAAAAGAGGGGATGCAAGTGTGCACGAGTTCGTAGTACTAGCACACCCTTTCTTCCTCCCAACCACCTACACCCTACCCATCCTCCTTCTCAGTACGTAGGTAACACACGTACTACTGGTGTAATTAAAAGAACCGACAGATGTCTCTCTTTTGCCGTCGGATTTTATTTCGTTATACGAGGAGACGACGACGACGACGACGACGACGACGACGACGACGACGATGTTCGCGATGGTGTCCACAAGAAGGATAAGGACGAGGACGAGGATGAGGACGATCTCGTTGACGAGAACATGGTAGGGGTATTTAAATTTTTCAACGTAGCTCTACGGACGAAATTCTTTGATTAGAAGCGTCCTCGTTGTAATACATAGGTAGAATAAGTAAGTTATATACATACATGGATATTTATATATATATATATATATATATATATATATATATTTCTTTCAGCTCTACGCGACGACGAATAAACGTCTTATACGTTTCCTTCTATTTCCTTTTCATCTTCTAAGCTTGGATCGTCTTCTTTATCTTCTTCTTCTTCTTCTTCTTCTTTAAGAGTGTATGTATGCTTACTTCTCGCGTTAGAATAACGTCGCCAGCTAACGTGAATCGCGTGCGAAAAGAAAGGGATGAAGGAAAAGGGATTCGAGCAAAAGCAAGCATTTCGTGCGACATACATATTATTTACGCTTATTATCCTCTCTCTCTCTCTCTCTCTCTCTCTGTCTCTCTCTTTCTTTTTCGGAGATATAGACTACTAGAGACGGGTTTTGCGCATTCGCGCTTAATACGAAGAACGAAAAAGGCAAAGAAAAAAAAAAGAAAAAAAAAAAAGAAAAAAAAAAGAAAAAAAAAAGAAAGAAAAAGAAAGGGAAGAAAAACGAAAAAATCGAAACAAAACAAAAACAAAAACAAAAAAAAAAAACAGCATTTTATTATTCCGCCCTTACTTCTTTCTTTTTCTTTTTCTTTTTGACTTCATCTCTTTGCATTTCTTTCTTAGTTATATTTTACGATGTTGAATCAACCAAAATTCTTTCTCTTCTCTTCTTCTTCTTCTTCGATATTGTATATACAAAAAAAAAAAAAAATTACCTACACAACAAATGTAACCAGGGAATACATATAATTCGATTTCTTTCGTTAACGTTGGTCGTTCGAGTCGACGACGATCAGACGTATGTATGTATGTATGTATGTATGTATGTATGTATGTATGTACGAGAAAATGGTCTCAGAGCGACGATAAAGTTTCTCGTCGTATGGTAGTAGGTATACGATAAAGCATGCTTTAGTATGCTAGGCGCTTAAGAGAGACAGACAAAGAGACAGACAGAGAGAGAGAGAGAGAGAGAGAGAGAGAGAGAGAGAGAGAGAGAGAGAGAAGGTATACAGTAAAACGGCTTATACATTTTTTTTTTACCTCGGTGCGGCTACATTTTTCAAAAAGGCGCGGATATCATCGGGGACCATCTAAATCATCCCCCGTGGTAGAGACAGAGAGACAGAATAAAAGAGAGAGAAAGAGAGAGAGAGAGAAAGAGAGAGAGAGAGAGAGAGAGAGAGAGAGAGAGAGAGAGAGAGAGAGAGAGAGAGAGAGAGAGAGGTAGAGTATAGGGGGAGTGGGTGGGAGTAGGTTGGGCTTACTACGCACCCTATGTTCGGACTCAGCAAACACAAGCCAAACCAACAGCCGATACCTCGTCGGCTACCCTCCGAAAATACCCCCGGCCGTATATGTCGCAGTCCGTTCGTGGCTCGCGGCAAGCCGCTGATTTTCGTTACTGCTTGCTCATCGAAAAAAAGTAGAAAAAAGGGTTGCGAGATGGAGTGCGTATATGTGTGTATGTATGCGAAAGAGAAAGAGAGAGAGAGAGAGAGAGAGAGAGAGAGAGAGAGACAAAAAGAGAGAAAGAGAGAAAGAGGGAGAGAGAGAGAGAAAGAGAAGGATAGCAGGTAGAAACGTTTGCACAGTATACAATGTTAAAGATAGGAAGAGGGATGCGGTGGTGAGCCCGGTGTGCACGCGTCCTCCTGCGCGTTCCCGTATGCGGATCACCGTGAGCGAATATATACGAGCATAGAGCGTGTGGCTCCCCGAGATTAGCCGAGGCTTTATATCGGGATTACATATGTAAAACCATTAGGTTAAATCATTTTTTAAATAAACGCTTTTGCCCCCCCGTTTCGGACAGAACGGACGGCTCAGCGAGAGCACTGCTACAGATAGCGATGAGAGGCGGCAACTCGTCGTTCTCTATTCCAGAGTAGGATGGGGTAGGGTTGGGAGGTGGATGAGAATAACTCGAGGGATGGGGATGGAGGCGAACTGGAGTTTTGAGAGAGAGAGAAAGAGAGAGAGTATATTCGTTGACTCGTCGGACAGACATGAAATATTCCATAGCACGTTCATCCACGTGCTAGAAGATTTTGCTCGAGTTACGGATACGAGAGATATACGCGAAGCGCTATCGTTTTACGATTATCGTTTCTTCAATGTTCCAACGTAAATGTCTCTTATTTGTATAAATATTGATCCTCGCAGGAGAGAAACAAGTATATGTAAAAAGAAAAAAAAAAAAAAAAAAAAAAAAAAAAAAAAAAAAAAAAAGAGAAAAAAGAAAAAAAAAGAAAAGAGAAAAAAAGAACAGAAAAATAACATAGATCAATTTAATTAGAAGGATTGATGACTAATGTAATGAAAGATTTTATTTATAGGCCGCTGTTCATTAACGAATGATGTAGAACTTAAAGGAGAATGAGAATTATTCATAAACGTAGGCCGACTCTTAGCAATAACCGAAGAGGGAGAGAGAAAGAGAGAGAGAGAGAGAGAGGGGAAACAGGGTTGGTTTCCGGTTCTCTACAGTGTTGAGAGACCGAAGCTGAATTCTAGCGGATATTAAGATGAGTATGGTTAGAGAACCGAGCGAGGTCCTCCTACTGGTCGCATAATAAACACATAACGGTAATCCTTAAAACAATAATTAGCCCGCGTGAGCCAACAGAGAAACGGAGCAATCTTCCGTTGCCACGTGGAATTGCAACGCTTTCGCAATTCGTTGTCGAATTATTGCCGCGCGACTCGCGCGACTGTGGCGTCCTAGACAACTTACTCCTACAACATACTAACTTAAGGTACCTTATACACCAGGGATTCTACTTACTTCCTAAAACGATTATTCCCGAGATTGTATCACGCAAATGGCTTACAACACTAAAGATTCATTGGATTTACCGAGATTACATTCGTTCCATTTCAGAATTTTCATTCTTATCGTTTCTTTCTTTCTTTTTAATTAATTAATTATTTATTTTATTTTATTTTATTTTATTTTATTTTAATAATTTATCCATTTAATCTTTGACTATTTGTTTTACGCAATAGTAGAATTCACGTCGTTCATCGCGACATATTTTATTTCTTTTCCTTTGCGTGGGATTTTCTTTTTTTTCCTTTCTTCCTTTCTCTATAAAAACAGGAGAATAACGTTGTCAATAAAATTGTAAATGGTCGATCAACTTTCGCATTGACGAGGATAAAGATCACTTTGTTGGTTTATTCTTTTTGTTCTTTTTTTCTTAAAAGAAACGATTGACACTTTTTTTTTTTTTAGACATGAACAATGCGGATTCAGCATAGAGACGTCAATCATTGTAATATTAAATCTCGTTGGTACGTAATAGTTGGAATTCTTGAAACGATGTGAAATTATCGAAGAAACGAAAAATTCCAAGGGTCGTTAGAAAACGGGAAACGTTAGAAAATCCGTGAAGAAAATAGGTTGAATCTCATCTAACCGTGAAAGAGTCGAAGAGGTGTGGCGTCGCAAAGTGGTAATAGTTTTAATCCGGTGTCTTGAAGTCAGGATTTGGTGGCGCGGCAGTTAGTTGGGGCTCCTCGGTAAGTCCAAGCGAAACCCAGTTCTCGCACTGATATCATAATCCGAATAATCACTATTATTGCCGCCATTTGCTTAATCCGTGACTGAGTATTCCACCCTTCTTTTCCCTCTCTCCACCCACCCACCCAATCCACCCAAGTCCCTACTCCCTTTTCTTTAACGTTTCACAAGCGTTTAACAGAAATGATTGTGGACGATGAAAATTTCCCACCCCCTCCTCCTCCTGCCCCCGTATATCTTGGGTATCGATATATCTTTTAGATTTTTCTCCTTCTTTTTTTCTTTTTTTGGTTAATTAACAATATTTCAACGAAGGGAAACACAAAATAATTATAGTATCTAATTAGTAGCGTACGATTGCGATTTTTCCAATAAGATATATATATATATATAACACTCGGTTATAAAACTCAATTATAAAATATTCTTGCGAAAGTATTAAAAGGAAACATTGTAATACAGTTGAATCTTACGTTTTTCTTCTTTCATTTTTTGTTCTCTTTTTTTTTTTTTCATTTTCTTCTTCCTCTTCCTTCTTCTTCTTCTTCTTTTTTTTTCCTTTTTTTCTCCTTTCTCACGAGCCAAAGATCCTTACAGTTTTTGAGAAAAGTTTCCGTGGGCAATAACGTATAAAAGCCCATTTAGCCTTGTTTAAGCTAGGAAGGAGACATTAAATCCCTGAGATTCTCGTTCTAATGGCCGCGACTCTCTTACAAACTGTTTCGCGGTTTTTTATAATTTGTGCATAGGACGTTGGTACGAGCGTTGGTCTTTTATAAATCTACTCCAAATCTGGTCGACGCCGTTGGAGTTGAGAAAAATCGCTCAAGATATATATATATATATATATATATATATATATATACAATGATGGGAAAAAACAAAAGAAAAAAAGGGGGGGGGGGAGAGAAAAAAATGAGAAAAAGAAGAAGAAAAAAAAAAAAAAAAAAAAAAAAAAGAATGAAGTTTTGCCGTAGCAACTGCCGCTCTTAATTTCAACAGTTTTGTTTGCCATCGTTCCCTTTTCTACCCGTCTCAGAGAGCAGCAAGCGTTTTCATTCGTTTCCGCAAAAAGTTCGGAATTATGTATTAGCAGGAAGCCGGAGAGAGGTAATGCGTCTATTTTGAATTCAGCTTACTATGAAATTATAATGAAACAGGCGACTCGAGGCAGCCGCTGTGTTTACCGCGTTCTACACTTTGTGAATCCTTACGGACATTCTAGTATCTATTTAATATATATATATATATATACATATTTCGCTAATTAAGTGGCGAAAAATGTACTTTTTAACTTGGAGAGGAGGAGGGGGAGGTCATCGTCGAATGCCAAACGAAATGGGGCGATTTTTTTTTGTTCTTTTTTTTTTTCTTTATATATATATATATATAAATACGGATCAAAAGATAATCGGATCTTGTTTTGTTACTAATCATAAACTCGATATATTTTCGAGTAAAACGTTGTTATAGAAAACTAGGTAGGTTTGTGAGATAATGTTACGCAAGACAGTAGTAGCCTAGGCAGGCGGCATGTGTCCTTGATGAGGCGGTTAGTATTCAGCGGTGCTTTCTGCCCTCGGAGAACTTTTGAAAACTAAGCGAGTAAAGCCACCTTAATTCCATAAGAGGGAGGCCAAAACGCGGGGTTCGGGCGTCATCGTAACATCCTCTTAATTACGGGATATTAGGACGCCCACGAGAACTAAGAAGGAGATGAAGAAGGTGAGACGCGACTTTTCTTCCGTCTTACGATTAAACAATTTTAATCTTTTATCCAATGTGTCAATGTGTTCTACATCATTTTTCTTCATTCTTTCATATTTTTAATTTAATGAATTAAACGAAGAGGATTAAGAATTATGAGTTAGATCTGTGATATACATATTTGATTATAATATTTACGCGCATAAGATGGTATCCTTTCCTCCTTGAAAACCGGTGTCTTTACCCCATCGTTTGGGTAACTCCATGATAGCAATTCCAAGATTACCCCATAGAGCAACTTGCGTTACGGTTTCATTGATGAACATATTCATGACCTCAAAGATTGGCGGATCGGTTGGTTGGAGAGTCTGAAAAGAGAAAAATTATTAAATGGTTTTAGAAATCTTACGTATTTATTATAGTGCAATTTATTATTACACGATCACATGTGGAGATCGCTTAAAATAATAAAATAACAAAATAACAAAATGACAAAATAAAAAAACAACCGATGTAGAACGATTTCCATCAATTCAATTTGCTGTTTACCCTGACGGATTTCCTTCTCTCTCTCTCTTTCTCTCTTTTTTTTTTCTCTTTCTGTCTGTACAGTCAAAGTAAGTGTGTATATATATATATATATATATATATTTAACACATCCCTGTTTTTCTCTCTCTTACTTTTTCCCCCCTCCCCGCGATCTCATTTTTCTTTTTCTTTTTGCTTTTTTTTTTTTCTCGTTCTCGTCTCTGACGCATCCCGGTACGGATCGTCTATCGATTGAAAAACTTTATAATATGATGCCCCATCCCCCACCGATTTTACTTGTTTGTTTTCTGGTTTGATTTTTATCACGGCCCTTACGGGAAAGAGTCAGGTGTACGAGGCAAAACGTTCACCCAACCCCAATCGGGACGTGGGAGACGCCGTGATTCTTCTTCGGGCGTCTTACTTTCCTTTCTACCATCTTATATACATATATATCTGTCTATCTCTTTTTTTTTTTTAGCCTTACCGGGGGTTGCAAGTTCGTCGCAACCCCCTCGATATTTAATTTCGAACTAAGTTCACGAAGAAGGAGAGGAACATCATTACAAGGAGAAGGCATCCCCGCAGGTGGGGTATCGGCGCGTATCAAGAGGTAATTACTTTTTTTCCCAGAGGCGGCTACTAGCCATGCTTTCGGTTTCTCCAGCGTTCGAAATAGTAGGAGGAAGAGTTGGAGCTGGAGGAGATTGAGGAGGAGGAGGAGGAGAAGGAAGAGAAAATAAGGAACATTCCGCATCGAAAAAAAAAAAAAAAAAAAAAAAAAAAAAAAAAAACAACAACAACAACAAAAAGAAAAAGAAAAAAAAAACAGGAAACAAAAAGGAAAAGAATCTTTAAAGAAGAAATGAAGGATTCTTTATCGCAAATGCAATATCCACAAATTTGACATTATCACACAAAAGAAACAACGAAGAGGAGTATATCCATGTGTGTGTGTCTGTGTTTAATCTCCCACCGTCCATCGTTTGTCCTCATCTTCGCATCGTCATTTCCCTCTCCCCTCCTCCTCCTCCTCCTCCTCCTCCTCCTCATTCTTCTCATCCTCCTTATTCTCATCCTTATCCTCATCATCATCCTCCTACTTCTCCCGTTAGACAAATTCGCTGGAGGGAGTAAAGCTAAGCGCGTTTCGACATCGACGAATGAAAGCTTCGTGCGTTTAAAAAGTTCTTTCCTCATTAAGACGCGCACTCCCTCGGGTCGTTGATGGCATAACGTAACGACGAGTGCACGTTTCTCTACGTATTTCCATCCTCCCTCTCCCTCTCCCTCTCTCTCTCTCTCTCTCTCTCTCTCTCTCTCTCTTCTTGCTTCATCCCTTTTCTCAGTTGTTCCTTCACTTTACCTTCTTCCTCTTCGTCAGACCGTTAGAAACACATTTATTAACGGGAATTCGCCTCCTCTTAAACAGCACACGGATAAGACAGACAGACAGAGAGAAAGAGAAAAAGGAAGGAAGAAAGAAAGAGAAAGAGAGAGAGAGAGAGAGAGAGAGAGAGAGAGAGAGAAAGAAAGAGAGAACATCATTCGTTTCTCTCTCTCTCTCACTCTTTTACTCCCTCTCCGAACTGTTCGTCTCTCGGACGAGAAGAGCCCTCATTCACTTTGCCCGTTGTCCCGTCCCAGGGAGAAAGAAAAAAGACGTCACATTGTCGACGCCTTATTAATCCAGTAGCGTAGACCGGAGACTGAGTGAGAAAGAGAAAGAGCAAGAGAGATAGAGATAGAGAGAGATAGAGAGAGAGAGAGAGAGAGAGAGAGGGAAAAAAAAGGAAAAAGAGAAAAAGGAGGGAAGGGAGGTTCCTTCGCTACGCTCGCTCGCGCGGAGTCAGAGTCGGCAAAAGTGTCGCGGGGAAGGGTCCTTTGAAGAAATTAAAAGAACAGAGGGTATAATGTGAACACATCCATTCCGTCGTACTCTTCTCCAAGCCTCCCCCTACCCCTACACCCCTCCCCCACCTAGTCCTCCCGCCTTCCTCTCCTCCTACCCTTCGACTTTCTCTTCCCGGACTTTTTCTTTTTCACCATTCACCGTTTTACTTGCCTTCTGTCTTTTTATCTCTCTTTATCTCACTCTTTCTCTTCTTCTTCTTCTTCTTCTTCTTCTTCCTTTCTTTCTTTCTTTCTTTCTTTCTTTCTTTCTTTCTTTCTTCGTTCTTCGTTCTTCTTATCTCTTTTTCTCTTTCTGCAGTGCAAGGCCAGAACCATTAAGACCGTCGTTCTACGTGCTTTCGTTAAGCACCAGTCGGATAGACATCTCTCGAGCCTTGTCACGGTTTCTTAAAATCCAAAGTATATACTTCCCACTTCCCTTTTTTCGCGATCTCTTCTACTACAGACGCACCCTTTTTATCCGTTGTGTTGCCCTTTTGTTTTGCTTTTTTTTCTCTCTCTCTCTCTCTCTCTCTCTCTCTCTCTTTCTCTCTCTTTTCTTTTTCTTTAAATGTTAAGTGCACGACGGCTTTACCAGCTTGGAATCGTGCGAGAATCATTTCGGTGGTTCTTTGTAAAAATACTTTGCCCCGTTAAAAAGTAGTCTCGTTAGGTGGGGAAGGGGAAAGAGAGGGGAAGGGGGAGGGAGGTGGGGATGGCTGGCGGCTGCGAAGACGACTAAGAGGTATATACACGTATAAGCATATACCTAAGCATTTTCCAAACACGAGATCGCTGAATTTTTTTTTCTTTTTCTTTCTTTCATTTTTTCTTCCTTTTCTTTTTTTTTTTTTTTTTTGAGCTGATGACCCAGGTTAAATAATCCCGACCGTTTTTTCTTTTCTGTTTTTTTTTCTTTACTTTTATTATTTCTTTCGTGGGAAGCATAAGATTTCTACTTTAACGTTCTCTAAACGTTGAGTGACTAAATGGAGAAACTTAGAGGACGAAAAGGGCCGCTTCCGTAAACTCTAATTTATCCGACGGTCATGGAATTAATTAAATTTTAATGATAAGCACGCTTTTGCAAGTTACGAAAAGGGATAAGAAAGGGCAATAAGAGTGGGCAGACTGAGATGAGAGTAGGAATGAATGATAGCTGCGGGAGGGGAGTGACTGGTTGGGTGGATGGATAGGTGATGGGCGGGTGGGTGTATAAGTGGGTGGTTACTTGACTGAGGACTGTTGGAAAGAAGAGCTACCAAAAGACATTCTCGTAAAGCGGTAAGGTATCCGGCTCGTATTAGGATGGCAAACGAGAATGTTAGCCAAATAATGCAAAGCAAAAGCCCCGCTGAGATATAGTACGACATTTGTCCATATTAAGGCGATGTCAGCTCGCAATGCTCGCGATCTTTTGTCTAACCGTTGCTCTCTCGACCTTTCGCCGTCTTTCTCTTCTTCTCTCTCTTTCTCTCTTTCTCTCTCTTTCTTCGCATAAGGCTCTCCGTTCTTCTCACCGTTCGTATTCCACCCCACTCTCGCTATCCCATCCCTATTTACACCTCCTTTCAACCCACCCTTTCAAGCCCGTCCTCGCATCTAAGTCACCGTATATATGCGTGAGTATGTTTTGAAATTATATAGCGGAACATCAGCCGTCGTTAGTCAGGTTCTGCCACATTCTAGCGTTAACTATGTGTACTTTGAGCACCCGTTACATCGCCATTCGTCAGCCGAGAGACCTCGGCGGCGTACGCGTAATTCTCCGTGTTTCGCGTTGCGCACTTGGCTCGTAATAATTTCCTCGGTCCCTGACAAGGCCGGGCTTCAGAAAATTTGTCGAGGACTCGAACAAAAAAAAAAAAAAAAAAAAAAAAAAAAAAAAAAGGAGAAAAAAAAAGAAAAAAAAAAAAGGAATAAAATACAAAAAAAAAAAAAAAGAAAGACAAAAAAAGAAAAGAAGAAAAAGAGAAAAAAGAAATAATAATAATAATAATAATAATAATAATAATAGTAATAATAATAATAATAATAATAATAAAAGAGCAACGAAACTAAAAAAGCCCATCGGGGACATCGACATATAATTTCTATCGACTAGAGCTCGTGATCTATAACTTTCAAACGATCGTCATAAGTAATCACGTTTTCTCGTTTCATTTTCAATGGCGCTCGAACGGAGACTTCTTCTTCTTTTTTTTTTTTTTTTTTTTTTTTTTTAATTTTTTTCTTCTCATTCTCATTCTCATTTTCAGCCAAACGAACGATAATCGTATGGGATTGTTAGACAGGGGAAGAATGAGAATGGGGAACACCCGGTATACATGCAGTTTTCGGACGGAACGCGGGTCGGAGGGAGGGAGGGAGGGTGAGAGAGAGGGAAAGTGGGAGTAAAGAGAGAGAGAGAGAGAGAGAGAGAGAGAGAGCCATGCTAGGTGGTCGGCGTCGGTGTAAATTTGCATTGAACGAAATGAGGCGCTATGGGGCATTCCAGTCCGAAGTTAATAGCTTCCCAACGATTAACTGTATCTCCCAACCCACCTTCTCTACCCACTCGTCCTCCCTTCATTCCTCCTTTCTCTTTCTCTCTCTCTCTCTCTCTCTCTCTTTCTGTCTCTCTCACCCTATCGTTCGTTCTCTGTTTGTCATCCAGGTTCACCCTATCTCGATCTCTCTTTCTCTTATATGCATATTCCCCTTCTTTACCTACTCTGTCGCACGCGCCCAGAAACGTACTTACCTATATCGTCCCTACTAATAATGTATGTTCCGAAGGTCGCGAAATAACTGACTTAGTCGGGAACAACGATATACCAATGGATAAAGTCGTAATTATTTATGTTAAATCGTAAATAATGTTCCTTCTTGATCATTGATCGATCATCATTGAAATAATCTCAATGAAAAGGAAGTTAGGATTGTTAACTGAACGAATTCGTTACGAACGAACGATCCTTGATAAAGCTTGGGTTGAGCCAATAGTTTCTAGGCGCGAGAAAGGCGCCACGGGGGTTATACGGCATAATTTAGTGGACAGTTTGATATACAAACAATCTTTAATGAAATTCTTGGTGTTCATTAATAACGCATTACAGTCTCATGCAGCAGCAGCGACGTCGGTGTCGGGCGTCGGTAGCCAGGAATCCTCTGCAACACCACTCTCTTCCCCTCTTCCTCCCTCCCTCTCTTCTCTATCCCACACCTACGCCCCTTCTCTCTATTTTCCTCCTCATACTCTGCCATTCCCACTCGTACCATCGACCTACACCCTTTATCGTTTCCCCTTTCGACCTACCACCTCCTACTATCCTTCCTAGCTCTCTCACATTGCCTTTTCTATATGCTTTCCAATGGAATGCACGTGCACGTGTGATACCAACGGAGTAGACGGCACGCGGTACTTTTATCGAGCATCAATACTTTGCGAGGCGTTTATAAACTGAATTTCTTTTTTCTTTTTTTCCTTTTTTTTTTTCTTTCTTTCTCCCTTTTTTTCTTTCTTTTTTTTTTTTTTTATTTTTCTTACCTCTTTAAATCTGTTACCTGTAATATATACGTTAATGGGCGAGTTTTTTCTTCTTCTCTTTTTTTTTCTCTCTTTTTTTTTTTTTTTAGAAGATAGAAAAAAGAGAATATCATTGGATCGAAGAAATGAATAATTGATTCAACGCATAATCCTGATCGTGTACACCTCGAAATAATTTTTGTATTGTTTGTGCTTGGTCGTGCGTTACGTCCTTCTGGTTAACACTATGATCTTTCAGTTATACAGAATGAAAAAATTATGACTTCAAGAAAAGAAAAAAAAATTCGATAAATTCTTCGAACTCTCGAAAGTTATAATCGATAGATTTGAAAACGCATTTTCAATGACATCGTTATAAGAAAAAAAAAGAAAAGAAAAGAAAAGAAAAAAAGAAAAATTCATGAATCATGCAATGAGCGAATAGTTTTAATCGAGGTGAAAATTATCATCTTTGGGCGACACTACATTCAAAATGGACAATTAGGATTAATTTAAAGTTACGCTATTGAGTTTACTATTAAGTTACGCATAAATATGATTTTACTCGTCGATATAATACGAAAATACTTAGAATTATATTTTATTACACAATAATTGAATAATTGAAATAATTATCGCCATTGACGTTTATATTTATTTAATACGCATCGGATATTGAATCCCACTCGTTAATACACACACATACATATATATATATATATATATATATATATATACATAAAAATGTCAACGGGTGAAGATTATGATTAATAAATCGACGTAATTAGTACATACATAAGTGAGAAGAACGAGCGACGAATGACAATCGAGTTTTTTTTTTTATTAATGTGCCTTACAGAGGCCGCACCCATGAGTCCCTGTGCGACGTCCACGGCGATGACCATCAGCCTGATCGTTCGTTTAATCAACGAACCCGCTAACGCGATTAACTTATTGCGTTGTTGTGTACGCGCGTACACGTGAGCCTCGAATCAGTTAGACGACAGAAACGTAATTCCCATTATGGTATTTCCTCTCCCCCTCCACCATTCTTCTCTTTCTCTCTCTCTCTCTCTATTTTCTTTCGTTATTCGCACGATCCCTTTTATTTTACTCTATGTTACACCTAACTAACTTGTCACAATATGAGGTGTTGGTATTAACCGAATCATTGGGCGTCGTCGTTCATTTCGATGAGATATTTCTAAATTAATTATTTCCTTTCTATTTGATTGTTAGATACATCTATCTAACCTAAAAAAAAATATGTATATATATATATATCATACAATACCATACAATATTTGAGCGTTGACACATTCCCGACCGGTCTGTTATACTACTTAACTTATACGGGCGACTGTGTTTGATGAGTTAGCATATTCTGAAGTAGACATAAATAATACGGAGTCATATTTTATATCTACCATGGAATAATAGCAAAACGAAGGCGTCAAATGTTAGCACGCATGACAGCGGCACGCACATAAACGTGAACGCTCGCATCCGGTGGAATGGTCCGCAAACTCTGTACAATGTAAAAGATCGGTAGGTAGGGATGGGTAGAGTTAGACTATGGCAATGTGAAGACTATGCCAGATCCCTGGACTCTGACGTGGACATCAGGAACGACGAGGAGTAAGAGGAGGAAAGTTGGTAATGGTAGTAGTAGTGGGTTGATGTTGTGTGTGGTATAGTGTCAGTATTGTAGATACTGACGATGGGTAGTGACCCAGCTAGAATGGAAGGAAACGTTCGAAAGAGGGTAAAGAAGAGAGGAGGAGTGTTTGCGACTTGCGTCGGTGGTGACCGCATGGTGGTGGATACCGGAGGACGATATAGAATTTTAATATAGTGGTTTACGAGCGCGATTGTCCGCCATTTTACGGGCGCTATAGAGCGGCCATTTGAATTCTTAGATCTGCATACTTTGCGGAATTGCGTGGTGTGCTAGTGGGCACCAACATCTCGTAGGATGGTACGAGAAAGGTTGCGGAGGAGGATAGTGAGGCCAGCCAACCCCATCAACGAACGAAGCGCATCGTGCCGAGTAGACTCGCTATCGCGCCCGAGGTTGTTCAAATACCTTGACCGTCTCCCTATATTACGGCTTAATAAAATAATAACGTCGGTGCGAACCGACGGGATGCGATGATGAAAATTGTTCTGGTATACCTTGCGAACCAACAAAAATTATCATCCAAGTGTGATCGATGCCAATGAGTATCTTTCTTTTTCTATTTTTTTTTTTTTATCAGCCACGATGATGAAATTCCTTTTTATCTATATTTTCTCTCTCTCTCTCTCTCTCTCTCTCTCTCTTTCTATAATTACTTACGAGCTGAAATATTCGTCGATATTCTTATAGGTGACGTTAACGTATCGTTGTAAGTTCGTACGTTTCATGACATATAGATAGCCCTATTATCAAACCACAGAACGAAGTAGTTGGTTATTACATCTCGTAAAAGGGAAAGGTCCAGAATCCCATTAGATTATCATAGAATTCGAATTTCTACGAACCGATGGTGGATTATTAATTTTTTTTCTTTCTTCTTTACCTTTTTTTTTCCTTTTTTATTTCTCTATTCATCTCGCATTATTTGTCTCGGCTATTCACGCGCAAACACGTCTCGTCGACTATAATGGAAATATATCCGAGGATTTATATGCGTTTATTCGAAAAAAAGAAAGAAAGAAAGAAAGAAAAGAAAAAAAAAAAGAGAGAGAGAAAGAGAGAAAAGAAAAAAGTCCCCGTCAGTACTGTCCTGCACTTTCAACGATTTCTCTATTGGTACATATATTTTCCCATTGTGAAAAAGACGGAAAACAAGAGGATGGAAAAAAGGAGGGGAAAAAAAAAAAAGAAAAAAAAAAAAAGGGAAAAGAGGAACGAGTTTAACCTTTGGTCGCTGTATCTGTTCCCTTGCGATTCGAAATTAATGATTCTGGGGTCTCTCATTTGGTATACCTTAATCAGACTAGGAGCCCTTTAGGCATCCGTAATCGTCCGAACGCGAGTACCCCATAGTACGACGATACTCTACCTTCCTTTTCCTTCTCTCCCTCTATCTTTGGCTACCTCTTGTCCGTCTCTCTCTCTCTCTCTCTCTCTTCTTTACTCTCTTTTACTCTCTTCCTCGTCCGCGATATAAGCCGTATCAGTTATAATTTACAATGTTATGGCGATTTTATGTATATCTTGCCGCGGCCGTACTCCCCACACAGCGCCGAGAAGTATTATTTAAATTAAACGAGGCTAAACTAAGCGAAGCAGGGGTATCGAAGTGCCAGAGAGAGAGAGAGAGAGAGCGAGATAGATAGATAGATAGATAGAGAGAGAGAGAGAGAGAGAGAGAGGTGCCGCGGTGGTATGCAAATTATTATCGCGGGGCGATAATTTAAATGCATATTTCGCCTCCTATATCATTTTATTATTGCCAGCGAAGTTAAGTCGGTCCGTGGGCCAACGTTTACGAGGACGTTGGTGAGACACTCTCTTTCTCCTTGTCTTGGGAAGAGAGATGACGGCTGGTGTTGGTTACCTCGTACATATACCCCTCCTCCCACCCCCACTCGTGCTTTTCCCCCGTATTAGAAACGCTATCGAAGCGTTTTCTTCGTATAATCCTCATTGTTACCGGGCCACGAGGATCATAATATTCTGTTGGATAATGGCCAACAGGGAGAATTAATAATGGGGAACTAATTGTGTAGGAACGCGTAGGAAGTGCCAGCTCATCCACCTTTGGCTAAATGTCCCTCTAAGAGATGTCCAGTGTTTCTTGATCGATTAATTTTGTTCCCTTGTTTCTTCGTTGAGAAAGAAATCTTTGTTTTCGATAAAGTCATCGTCTATTTTCTTTTCTTTTTCTTTTTTTTTTTTTTCCCCCCCTTTAGTTAAACGCGCGTCATCTTCTCCTCCCCCTCCTACCCCTCATATTCTTAATTTTTTTGTCTTTTTTGTTTTTTTTTTTTCTTCCTTCTGTTTGTTTTATTTTATTTCGATTTGATTCGACTTGTTTAACTTTGTTTAATTTTACATTATTTTCATTTAACATGAAGACAGATTCTTGTTAGAAGGGAACGCTGATTATCCACCGGAAACGGAATTAAAGACGCACGCCGGTGGTTTTTGTCGGGGACGATTTAAATTTTCGACTTAGAAATTCTACGAAGGAAATAACCTACTACGTCCGCCGTTGTTTCTCAACGGGACGGGACGGGACGGGACGGGACGGGACGGGACGATATGGTATGGTACTGTACGGTACGGGACGCATTTAATCTCGATTTACATTTCACGGTAGGGAAAATCGTATGTAGGAAAAGGTTGGAGAACGGTGACTAGAAGAGAAGGTCTACGAAGGTGAGGTTTTGCATGGCCGGAAGATACGCACTCGTAGTGGATTCAAGTCATACTTTTTAAGATTCGGAGAAGGAAGATATTAACCTATCTACATACATACATACATATATATACATAGATACATACGTATTGGCAATATATATTACAATCGCAATGTGAATTGGCACAATGGCAAACGACATTATAGTAGACAATGTGAATACGTTTAAAGAGTCTCGAATATACCTCTAACAACGTTTCAATGTTTCACGAACGTTTTCCCCCTCGTACTTTCTCGAAACGACGAAGAAGGGTTAAAACCTGCTGGGCAGTATTTTAATTCTCAACCGTTATCGCGTAACGCGCCGCCGCCGCCGCTGCCACCACCACCACCACCACCACCACCACCACCATCACTACCACCAACACTACCGTCGTTGTCGTCGTCGTCGCCGCCACCACCGCCACCGTTGCCTGGCTCGGGTCAGTAGCGAAAGATACATGTAAGTTGACCCCGCCCCTCGAGACCTTTCTGGACGCTTATGAATATTAATTCCGCCCCATCTGTGTGAGCCACCTACTTCCTCCCTATCCGAAAGCAAACCCCCGACAGGAACAAATTAGATCTTTCCTTCCATACATTTCGCTTTTATTCGCGCGACACTCCTCTTGGAACCATCACGCGGATCCTACCAGCCGTTATCCTTTTTCGTTCGTTCTTTCTTTCTTTCTTTCCTTTTTGTTTCTTTTTTTTTTTTTACCTTTTTTCTTTTTCTTTTTTCTTTCCTACCACCATTCCATTCTATCTCATCTCGTGAAATCTGTTTCTGACAGTGCTGCTAACGCAATGTCCATTCATCGCCTCTCTCTCTCTCTCTCTCTCTATTTCTCTCTCTTTTCTCATGATTTAGAATAATGAATATTTTCTTTCAGAACCGTTCACTTGACTCTCTGTCCCTTTTTTTTTTTCTTTTATCCCACCACCAATCCTACCCTCGTCCCCTATCACCCGCCCAGCCCCTCCCCCTCCTTCCCGTTGTCCCAATGAAATTCATTATGTCACGTTTGCACGATATAACTTATATACTTGTTACTCGTTAGATACGAGATATACCCTATTACTCTGTCTCGATAATAATCTAACGAGGATTAGGTGTACCTACGTGATATCAAAATACGTGTTGAAAATGCGCATTTTGTACTCCCAACTCGCACGGACGAGTTTATCCGAACGTTCGTATCTTTACGTATGTATGTATGTATGTATGTATGTATGTATGTATGTATATATGTATGTATGTTGGAAAAGCCGTGGGACCCTTGATATTTCCTAGAACGAGTTAGTTTCCAAGTAGCGAGACTATTCTTGATTTCGAAGGGTGCGTGTTTCACGGGCACATACGTAACCCTTTGTAATACAAACGTTCAGGTAGAATACCAATATGCGTTAGAGCATGAGTGCGCGCGCGTGCGCTCCCTCTCTCTCTCTCTCTCTCTCTCTCTTTCACATTTCACAATAGGGGGAACGACGAGGTATGCAAGATTTTACTCTGTGAGCGCACGCGAGAGGATTTGCTTGAAGAAGAAGAAGACAGGAGAAAGAGAGAAAGAGGTGATGATAGTGGGAGGAGGTGGTGGTGATGGGGGGTGGTGAGGATAGAGGGAGGAGGAAGAGGAGGAGGACTACTATTCTACAAATAGATATAATTTCCCTTGAATCTGGCAATCTCGTAGGTACGAATATAACCAGGAGTTAAAACCGCAGCACGAGGTGTCGTATCTTATACCACCTTCCTTTACCACGTTCGTTCACCTTCCTAATCCTAGGCACCCTACATGCACGGGTTCCAAACCCGTAGAATCTTATTATCAGCCTACGTTTCATTTCGAGATACAAGGAAGGGAAATTTCTTGAATTGTTGTGTATAACCATTGTAAGTAAAGATCGTAAAATTGGGTCTCGTTGGATCTAAGATTAACGTTGGTAAGATTGAATATACGAACGAAACTCCAAAAACTAATTTACCTCTTTTAGTGGATTAAGAAAAAAAAAAAAAAAAAAAAAAAAAAGGAAAAAAGAAAGCTATATATCGTCGAATTTTGGGCAAAATTTTTCAAACCACAAACCCTTTCATTATTCGTCGTTAAACAGGACAAGGGCTTTCTTTTTTTTCACCCTCTTTCTTTCCTTTTTTCTTTTTCTTTCTTTCTTTCTTCACTTTTTATCCTCTTCATTATGCCTTAATCATTATTACAAAATATCTAGGTACTCATTTTATCAATATTAAATAAAGCACCTCTCTCTCTCTCTCTCTCTCTCTCTCTCTCTTTCTTTCTCTTTTTCTGTCTCCTAAGATTCTTTTACGACATTGATGTAACTTAGTTCTTCTACCTCGTGGATACGTCAAGTGAGTAAAAGTGTAACTCTCTCTCTCTCTCTCCAAGAGAACTTCGCGTATCTTACATTTCAAGAGACCATAGTAATAGTAGTAGTAGTAGTAGTAGTAGTAGTAGTAGTAGTAGTAGTAGTAGTAATAGTAGTAGTAGTAGTAGCAGTATTTTCCATAGATACGCGAACACCGTGCACGACGTTTCGCTGTTTCGGTTTGCCTTAATGGATTTCGCTGTATAATTGTAAAATATCTCGTCTAGTTCCACATGCGCGTGCATTTACGAGCGGACACGTGCGGATCCTTCCTCACGATCTCGGCGTTAATTTCGCGCGCTCGCTCGCTCGCTCTTTCGCGTTTTAATAGATAACTTTCTAAGCAACTACTCGCCTTTCACGACTCTCAAGATATAACTTATATATATATATATATATATATTATATATACATATTAAAAAGAAACGACTCGTCCAAGAATGATTTTCCTCTTTGTCTTTCTTAAGGAAACATTTTCTTTTTCATTATTCTCTTCTCTCTTCTTTATGATCGAGTTCAAAATTCGTAGGAACTGACCTGTTTTTCTTCCTTTCTTTCTTCCTTTTTTTTTTTTTTTTTTTTTTTTTTTTTTTTTTTTTTTTTTTAAACCTCGCTAATGATCATTGATTTTCGAATAATATATTTCAATTAGTATTACGGAGTAGATCTTGTAGAATGACGCGCGACATGCCTTTTTTTTTTCCTTTTTTCTCTTTTCTTTTTTTTTTTCTGTGGAAAGCACTAATTAGAGTTTCGTGATCAACGAGAGAGGTATGTACGATAAGAGAGAGAGAGAGAGAGAGAGAGAGAGAGAGAGAGAGAGAGAGAGAGAGAGAGAAAAAGAGTACAGAGAACTGATAAAATATTGAAGACATTGATTCATCTGTTCGAGCTTATGTTGCAGGTACATACGCGAACGCAAACATGCGGAATGCTCGTT